>NW_024426996.1:65309912-65423854 GCF_017311325.1 Ursus maritimus
CTAAAATCTAAGTTGGCCGTCTCTTTGTTACTCTGGCTTTTTACTAGGTCATCACTTCGATCTTCTGCATGCCCTTTATCATCTCTCCTTCTGTCTGATTCATATGAATATGCATAATAAATTTGAAACAGGAAGCGGAAGATCAGCAAGTTCTATGTCTTTCGGTTTCTTCTTCTTTTTTTTTTTTTTGCTTTTTATTCTGCCTCAATATATTGAAATTTTTTTCTTGTTGATAAAATTTCCGATTTTTTGTACTCCTTATTTTTTACTTACTTGTGACTCATTCAATAAGAAAGCTATATCCACAGCCCTACAGTAGCTTCTTTCCCTAAAACAGATTTGGAATCAGACAGCAGAGCTGACTACTAATTCATGTTAGATCTCCAACCTCCTGATAGAACTTTTGAATCAGTGAAGATTGCTCTGATTCTCCAGTTTCCACAAAGGTGAATACACTCAAAATTCCGACTCTGTATGAAGTAGTTAAATTATTCTTCATACTGGAAGTAAGATGATAACTAAAATATAGATTAGAATTCAAAGAAATACTGCTGCCCAGGTATAAGTAAGAACACTTACAAATGTTGTAACTGACCTGGATTCAACACTGCCTGCTTTAGTCTTGGGATGAAAATTTCCTCTGACTTACATTTGTCAAAGGCTTTGCCACTGTGTGCTTTCTTGGTTCCCCTAGCTGGTGGATAGCTAAATCCAAAAAGCTAACACCCTAATCTGCTCTCCTTGAGTCTCCTCTGACTGGTCCTATAATCTTCTGTCTTTAAACAAGCTCTAACTTCAAAAATTATTCAGCGAAACAGGACTTCTCCAGTCATCAAAAAAATCTAGACACTTGATTTTCCTTCTCAGTGTTAGAGATCCTTTTGCTTCAGTAAGTCTGTGGAAATGACAGTTGTCAGCAAGCGTTCCTCCTCCTTTGGCCCTTGTTCATTCCCCCTGGAAAGGGAGTTCCAAATTCCAATCTGCTTTTTCCCTCCAACCCTATCCCCTCCCTATATTTGTTTCTGGGTCATGAGAGAAGGAAAAAATGAACAAAAATCATTCAATTTCCTCTTTTCTCTCCTCCACTTATGATTTAAGAACTAAATACCTTCTGCTCAGAAAAGAGTTGCTTAACTGACAATGTGGGATTTCTAAATACTTTCCTCAGTGCCTCTTACTTGATCATATTACCTTCTTTCCTAATTAATAGCTCATTAAAACTGGGAGGCTGATTGCTGAAAATAGAAATGATAGGTGCCCTGCACTTTTAGGACATCATGAAAACTGATTATCGGTTACTCTTTCCCCTTAAAACAAAAAACATCATTCTCAAAGTACGTTCAACCAACGAATAATGTTAAACAGTATTTGAGGATTTTCTCACAGATCCATAGTCATGTATCTTTCAATACATTTGTAAGGGAATGGAGTGGGGAGTAGAGTGGAATCATTATCTGTGATTTAAAAATATCTCAAGGAGTTTTGTCTAATAATGTAATTGAAAAAGTGAAACAAGATGAATAAAAGACTAAAATCTGTCTCAGAGCCGCAGTCCTACCCTGGAGGTCCCTCTTCCAGGGAGACACCAGTATAGATAAAGAACACAGACTGTAATCTCTTGGCCTTGGATCAGATACTGACTCAGCTGCTCTTTAGCTGTGTGTCCTTCTGCACATTACTCAATCTCTCTGTGCCTTTTCTGAAAAAAAAAAATGGGGATACTCAAAGCGCCTCCCTCATAGGATCACGATGAGCCTTAGATTTTGCTCATATAATCAATGCGCTAAGAGCCATGTTTGGCATGTGTGGAGTGCTCTGTAAGGGCCCCTCTGACTATTATCAGGCTTCATTTAAATTAAATTTAAAAAATGGAGCAACAGTTTATTAGGAGATGGAAACATTCTGTCATTAAAGTCTAGTAAGTCAGCTTTAAATTTTACTGAATGTTAATTATTGTCCTTCTGTTAACACTGGTGTGTCTCAGCTTGCTTTTTTTTTTTTTCCTTGAAATTTAGAGAGGAAGCCCATCGTGTCTTGCAGTGATAAGTGGGGGAGATGTAGCGCTTCCAGGGTCCATTTCGTCCCGGTCTATGTTTGCGATGAGGCTTAGTTTGAGCTGAGGCCTCGGAAGGGAATCCTGAGCTGTAACTAAGCTCTCAGTGGATGTTTACAGGGTGACCTCAGGGGTTCTGAGTCTGTGGATTCAAAGAGCACAGGAAGAGAAGCATAAGAGAAGCAGGGAGAGCAAGATCAGAATCACTGCGAGAGTATGTTCTCGCATTCCTTTTCTCTCCTTGGTTTCCTTCAATGCCCAATCTTTAAAGTGGGGTCACATGGTTTCTATTTGGTGGTTTGGAACAGATTTTAAAAAGAATCACAGGCCCGAAGACACACTGGAAACATCTTGCCTATGGCATAGATTTAGACAAGCTAATACAAGCAGACTTTGGAGCAGTTGTTTCTCATCTCTTGCGTATGGTGATAATGAGGAAGGGGAGGGGGGAGGAGGAGGAGGAGGAGGAGGGTGATGATGATGCTACCAGAAGCTACTATTGAATGAGTCCCTACCATTTGGAAAACACCATACAAGTGTTCAGACATGTTGGATGATTTAGTCTACACCACAAACCTGTGAGACATTCTCCCAATTTCCTGGACAAGCAAAATGAAATCAAAGAGGCCAGTGGCTTTCAGAGGGTGGACATGGAACAGATGGGCCCCAGCTTCCAAAGCCCAGGCTCCCCCACCTGCCAACATCCCTTTGTTACCTATCAACACGTTCGCCATTCGGCGTAGTCAGAGTGCCTTCACGCCTCTCAAAGTCAAGATCCCTCGTTGTCTCTTTTATGTGTTTCTCTTTACTGCCTGATAGTAACTTCATGTGAATGTACATCGCCTTGCTTGACTCCACGGTATTAGGTTATTTGGCGTTGTTATTCTACTGCGTGTCCCTTCGGGCTATACCTACAGGGGAAAACGGACCTTGCAAAGCTTATGCATTTCCAGATGAGTTTATAAATAGAAGCACCATCACCCAGTCTCTTGAAATAGAGAGACACCGGAGCGAAGGCATTCTCAGGCCTCTCTTGCCTTGACCAGGTCACTTCTTATTGTGTCCTTATTGATGAGTGAAGTCAATTGATAACCCTGTCTTTTGAACATTTCCTGGATGCTGTTGGCTATAGAAAGAAGCTATGGAATGCTGTTAGCCTCTGCCCATTCATCTCCTTCTAGTAGCAAGGTAAAGTCATACTAGCAGGTTGGAAGAGGACAGTGGGATGAATTTAGCCCAGTTTTATTTGATTCAACAAACATAAGCAAATGATTAGTCAGGCTTTAAGTGTAAAAGACCGTAGAGCACATTTACCGCTCTGGGTCATATTGCACTCAACAGCAATGAGAACAGAAATTCAGTGCAGTCTTACACTGAGTCATACAGTAGGGGGCATGACTTTATATATAAGATGTATATTTAAAAACTAGCTATCATTTAATTCCAACTACTTTTTTTTCACAAGTCAAAACAAGACATTTTCTAACAGCATTTCCTGGCTTATCCCCCATCTGCACTTTGTACAGTATGTGTGCTTTCACCCCCTTCCACTCTAGGCTTATTTGTTGGGATTCATGTCAGACAGATAACTGAATTTCCAGTTTCCTGACTATCTATCTTCTTGACCTCATGCACTGGAATTAATGGGACCTTGGTAGCAGGAAAAGCAAGAACTTTGGAGGTAGAGGATATGGGGCGAAACACTTTCCATATTTTACTATCTTCTCATCTCTAAAAAACAGAAGCAAGGATCCCAACCTTTTGTGGTTATTGGAAGAGTAAAGTGGGATGGGCTATGTAATAGCCCAGACTGGTGTCAGTTTTATATATACATACATATATATATAATACATATATATATATTATATATATATATAGTGTATAAGTATATATATATATAGTATATAAGTATGTATATATATATATGTGTGTGTGTGTGTGTGTGTGTGTATACATATATATATATAGTATCTCCTTTCCCCATCACTGCCCACCTCTCCACCTCTCCTGGTACTAAAGAACATCTGAGATTTAGAGTCATATGAGAATACAGGTTCCAAAGCTGGAGTTCAGACTTGAAGATCTGTGTCCACTGCATACGAAGTCTTTCAAGCCAGAGCAAGTTGTAGGTTTTTTTTTTTAATCTATTTGGAGTCCCCAATTTCTTATTTGTAAACTGCCAATTACAATAGCATCTCTATTTTAGGGTTGTTTCAAATAGGTAAGGCATATAAAACATATAGTGTCTAGCACATAAGAAGTATTTATATATCTTTGATATTAACATTATTAATGGAGATGTCCACTCAAAAGGGCCCTATCTTATCATAAGAACACATGGCCTCTCAAGTGGCAAGTGCAGTTCTAAAGTCTTCTGTTTGAATTAAGTCCTCTAGTTCCCTTAACAACTGGATGAGGTAGGTATGGTTGTTTAAAAACATGCCCATTTTTGAGATGAAAATATTGAGGTCAAAAGAGAATCACTTTCCTAGAAGTCTGCAACTAGGAAATGACAGAGCTGGGATTTGAATTCTGGCTATTGGAGTTTGAAACCACATTCTGAGTCATTTGCTGCACCTTATCTGCCACACGTGTTACTTTATTTATTTATTTAGATTTTTAAATTATGTTCTGTTAGTCACCATACAGTACATCATTAGTTTTTGATGTAGTGTTCCATGATTCATTGTTTGCATATAACACCCAGTGCTCCATGCAATATGTGCCCTCCTTAATACCCATCGCCAGCCTATCCCAATCCCCCACCCTCCTCCCCTCTGAAGCCTTCAGTTTGTTTCCCAGAGTCCATAGTCTCTCGTGGTTCATTCCCCCTCAGTTTTTACCCCCCTTCATTTTTTGCTTCCTTCTCCAACCAATCTCCCTGCTATTTCTTATGTTCCACAAATGAGTGAAATCATATGATAATTATCTTTCTCTGCTTGACTTATTTCACTTAGCATTATCTCCTCCAGTGTCATCCATGTTGCAGCAAATGTTGAGAACTCGTTCTTCCTGATAGCTGAGTAATATTCCATTGTATATATGGACCACAACTTCTTAATCCCGTCATCTGTTGAAGGGCATCTCGGTTCCTTCCACGATTTGGCTATTGTGGACAATGCTGCTATGAACATTGGGGTGCATATGGCCCTTCTCTTCACTACGTCTGTATCTTTGGGGTAAATACCCAGTAGTGCAATGGCTGGGTCATAGGGTAACTCAATTTTTAACTTTTTAAGGAACCTCTACACTGTTTTCGAAAGTGGCTGTACTAACTTGCATTCCCACCAACAGTGTAAGAGGGTTCCCCTTTCTCCACATCCTCTCCAACATTTGTTGTTTCCTGCCTTGTCAATTTTTGGCATTCTAACTGGCGTAAGGTGGTATCTCAATGTGGTTTTGATTTGAATTTCCCTGATGGCTAATGATTTGGAACATTTTTTCATGTGTCTGTTAGCCATTTGTATGTCTTCATTGGAAAAGTATCTGTTCATATCTTCTGCCCATTTTTTGATTTGATTATTTGTTTCTCATGTATTGAGTTTGAGAAGTTCTTTATAGATCTTGGATACCAGCCTTTTATCTGTAGTGCCATTTACAAATATCTTCTCCCATTCTGTGGGCTGCCTCTTTGTTTTGATGACTGTTTTCTTTGCTGTGCAGAAACTTTTTATCTTGATGAAGTCCCACAAGTTCATTTTATCTTTTGTTTCTCTTGCCTTTGGAGATGTGTCATGAAAGAAGTTGCTGTGGCCGATGTCAAAGAGGTTACAGCCTATGCTCTCCTCTAGGATTTGGATGGATTCCTGTCTCACATCGAGGGTTACTTTAAAACAGCTCAGGGAGGCATATAGGTAGAGCATCTACCAACATTTCTCATTTTATAATGAAGAGACTGAGCATCCAAGAGGTCAGTCTTCTTGGTGAAGCTGCTTCTCTCAATCCTTGAAAAAAATGAGCCAAACCTTCCTTCAGAGTTCCCAAAAGAACTCTAAGAATTCCTGACCACATGTTTTCTGTGCCTATCGGGAAGACGAGGAAGGAAATTGACCTGAAATCTCATGTCTGATTTTAAAAATTCACTTTGTTTAACATTCTACTCTATAATGTAACTATTTGTTTAAATATAAAAATTACATTTAAAATTTCTTAGTGTTGAGTATAATGGATGATCCAGAAAGACGTGCCATGTTTTTCCTATGGATTTTGTGTCTACCTGTTTAGAACTTGGCCTTACACAAAAACAGACACATAGACCAATGGAACAGAATAGAGAACCCAGAAATGGACCCTCGGCTCTTTGGGCAACTAATCTTTGATAAAGCAGGAAAAAACATCCGGTGGAAAAAAGACAGTCTCTTCAATAAATGGTGCTGGGAAAATTGGACAGCTACATGCAAAAGAATGAAACTTGACCACTCTCTCACACCATACACAAAGATAAACTCCAAATGGACGAAAGACCTTGATGTGAGACAGGAATCCATCAAAATCCTAGAGGAGAGCATAGGCAGCAATCTCTACGACATCAGCCAAAGCAACCTTTTTCATGACACATCTCCAAAGGCAAGAGAAACAAAAGATAAAATGAACTTGTGGGACTTCATCAAGATAAAAGGCTTCTGCACAGCCAAGGAAACAGTCATCAAAACAAAGAGGCAGCCCACAGAATGGGAGAAGATATTTGTAAATGGCACTACAGATAAAAGGCTGGTATCCAAGATCTATAAAGAACTTCTCAAACTCAATACATGAGAAACAAATAATCAAATCAAAAAATGGGCAGAAGATACGAACAGATACTTTTCCAATGATGACATACAAATGGCTAACAGACACATGAAAAAATGTTCCAAATCATTAGCCATCAGGGAAATTCAAATCAAAACCACACTAAGATACCACCTTACGCCAGTTAGAATGGCAAAAATTGACAAGGCAGGAAACGACAATTGCTGGAGAGGATGTGGAGAAAGGGGATCCCTCCTACATTGTTGGTGGGAATGCAAGTTAGTACAGCCACTTTCGAAAACAGTGTAGAGGTTCCTTAAAAAGTTAAAAATTGAGTTACCCTATGACCCAGCCATTGCACTACTGGGTATTTACCCCAAAGATACAGACGTAGTGAAGAGAAGGGCCATATGCACCCCAATGTTCATAGCAGCATTGTCCACAATAGCCAAATCGTGGAAGGAACCGAGATGCCCTTCAACAGATGATGGGATTAAGAAGTTGTGGTCCATATACACAATGGAATATTACTCAGCTATCAGAAAGAACGAGTTCTCAACATTTGCTGCAACATGGACGGCACTGGAGGAGATAATGCTAAGTGAAATAAGTCAAGCAGAGAAAGACAATTATCATATGATTTCTCTCATCTATGGAACATAAGAACTAGGAAGATCAGTAGGGGAAGAAAGGGATAAAGAAAGGGGGGGTAATCAGAAGGGGGAATGAAGCATGAGAGACTATGGACTCTGAGGGCTTCAGAGGGGAGGGGGGTGGGGGAATGGAATGGACTGGTGATGGGTAGTGAGGATGGCACGTGTTGCATGGTGCACTGGGTGTTATACGCAACTAATGAAGCATTGAGCTTTACATCGGAAACCAGGGATGTACTGTACGGTGACTAACATAATATAATAAAAAAAATTAAAAAAAAAAAGAACTTGGCCTTAAATGTTAGCAATGCTAAATTATAAAGAATCTTGGGCATCAGTGGACTCTATCTAACTTAATATCAGCTTTTGGGACCTTTTTTTCATACAATAAAGATGTCACCTAATGGTATACATTAGAGAAGAGCCAAGATAAGCAAATTATCCTGGCATCCATCCTGGTGAAGAAATAGCACTTGCACTGAACTCCTGAACCCATACATCGATCACTGGGAAGAACAATTATTAGCACAACTGGAGTCATTGCTCATCGCATTGCTTATGGTGGATTAAAGCAGCCCAGGGCTGGTGAGCAAATTCCGAGTCATACACACTCTTCCTCACCTTAGGCACACTACCTGTGCTGGATAAGTGGGGCCTCTTTGGATGCTGTGATCTTTCTCCCACCTCCCACCTTTGCCCATGCTATTCCCTTGCCTTGGAATATCTTTCACAAGTTCAGAATCCAGCTTGCATTAATATGGACTTTGCAACCTCCAAATGTGGAATGAATCCAAATGATTCTCACTGAAGAGAATGATGGGCGTGATTTAAGGATTTGGTATAACAAATGTTTATTGAGTATTGAGCGTCAAACATTGCAGAAGGTAGAACGATAAAGAAGAGGTAGAGCCTATACACTTTATATTCGAATTAATAAAGAACTACTGGTTACATATTATAAACCAGTGACTCTATTAGGTGTCTACAATACACGCATGAATAAGATGTTTTCCATGACTTGGAAAATCTTACAGGTTGTCAAGGGAACCAAACATACAAACAAACAAAAATCCCACATTAAAATGTAATAAGAGATAGTAGAAAGGTGGAGGAGGGGTCTAAAAACTATCATGGAGAGATAGAAGGGCTGGATCGCAAAGAGAAAAATAATGTTTGCTGTGGAAAAGTGCTTCGGAGGACATCCCAGGGAGAAAAAAACAGTATGAGCACTTTGTCATTTAGCGGGGGGCCCAGGAAAAGTTTTTGTACCAAGAACTAGGTATATAGAAAACCATTAGAAAGATGGAAGAGCGAAAGTTATGACTTCTAGTTTTTGATTACGCCTCCCCATCTATGATCGGCGGCAATTGGTGCATCGTCAAGGTTAGACACTGGACCACAGTGAATGGAATTCAGCTGCTATAAATATTCACATCTGTACAACCTCCTTGTCCACTGCCACCATGCAAGAAGCAAGGTTTCTTGTTCCCTTCCCACCTCCCAGGTCTTGCATTTTTATCTTATTGGCAGAACTGCTGATATTCTGTATTCACAACCATAGTCACAGAAGAGGCTGTAATATATTGTTTTTAGCATTCCATCCCATCCGATATGGTGTGGGAAGAACATAAGAAGGGGTGGAAATGACGCTAAGGCTCAATACGTGATATCTCACTCACCGAATGTACTAAATCCCTTTACGCGAGAGCAAGTGTCTTTCATGTATCACGCACATGGTCCTGCAGATACTAAGATGAATGACACGGGCTCTGCTTTCAGGCTGCTTCCTTTGTCAACACGAGAAAAGATGGTTTGAAAGAACATTGTGCTACCTCAGGGTAGACATTTAGAAGCTTTCTTTACAGGGAATAAAAAGCAAAGAAACAAAGAAACTGGTGTGGGGGCCATTTGTAGAATTTACCATTCTGTCTCCATGGCCCCAAGGAAAACCCTTCATCTTCACGAATCAGAGATTGAAACACATCTGTAGCCATTGAGGCTCTGGATCTTTAAAAGCAAAAGTATTAGAAAGTGTAATCAATAAGCACTTGATACGATTTGAACTGAACCCTCTAACAACTTACAGAGAAATGTTCCGTTTCGTGCCAGGAAGGCTGTTTGGCAGATTGTAATGTTGCAAGTAGTGAGAAAACATAAGTCACCTTGAGAGCTGATTGAATATAATCAATGATTAATGGCAAATTTGTGGCTCTTTTAATGACCATAGCTAAGTCAAATCAAATTGAACCATAAATTTGGGTGCTCTCTGGAATTGGGTCATGTGAAAATAAGCTTTATGAAGAAGAAAAATCAATTGTGTAATATTACTGTGATCAGACTCATAACTCACATTTGGATTCTTTCATTTGAAGAGTTTTGACTCTTCTTTTTGATATTTGCATATGTTTAATTGGGGTGGCGAAGTTGTGTAGACATAGTCTCAAAGGGTTCAGTTAATAAACATACATTTTCTTTTGGTTGATTTTATTTCCACTACATGCACTAAAATCAGCATGGGTTCAATCACTTAAGAGTAGAGATGCTTTAATTATCATCTCAGTGAAAGACATAAGGAAGTGGACTAGTTTAGCTCTCAGTACCAAGGCCTATTTGAAATTAGTTGGTTGCAAGTCCTCTCTGGTTCCTTCAAAATAAACTTAGCAAAATCATCATCATGTTGTGAAAAGTATGCAATTGTATCGATCTCAGGATTGCTTACAACTGCATGGGTACTATCTCTGAGGCTATGCTGTCAATTTCTAGCTGAAGTTTTGGAGTAAACAAAAATGGTTCTTTATGGAACCATTAGCCAGATCAGAAAAAATAAATGTGGGGAGGGTAGGTTGAGGGAGAGAAAAATTTGCAGCAAACACAAGCCCTACTGGATGGTTAGATGCCACCAAGAGCAGTTTCAGTATTCCTGGTCTCACAACTGTCACCCATACCCTAAAATGTTTTTCTAGAGACTGCCCTGGGCATAGGCACCAAAGAGAAAGGCCACATGATCTGTCGGTTCTCTTGTGGGTTCAAAACCAGGAATCAGAGGCTAAGAGTAGAATCAGCAAAAGGATTAGGGCAATGGGAGTAGACTTGAGAGGTGGGAGACTGGGTACGTAAGGGCGTCTACACCACATGGCACTCAGTTGTCATCTGTCAATGTAGTGAATGGTATAGAGAAAAATGTGCTCCTTTTCAGTCCGTCAGATGTAACACCAATGACTGATGCTTGGCTGAAATTTTAATTAAATAAATGGTGGTCTTACATCCACCATAGTGAAGCTCAGTAAGTAGAGACAGAAGAACTGGATTTCATAATATCTTTGAGACAGCAAGGAAAATTACTAAGGTACAGAGAAAATAGTCTTCGGCTTTCTGAACTAAATAACAGCGCCCCCTTCAGATGAGTTGCACGTTCTGGTTGGCAAGGGTCCAGGCTCCTGCTGTCTGAAAGATACCAGCATTCTTCTCCTTGCTCAAACCCAAGGCTTGGAGTCTTCCTTGGCACTTTTCTTCTTCTCACACTCTTCATCCATTAGTGCAGAAATTTTTTTTTTAAAGATTTTATTTATTTATTTGAGAGAGTATGAGCAGGGGGAAGGGCAGAGGGAGAAACAGACCCCACACTGGGCATGGAGCCCAACTCAGGGGCTCAATCCCAGGACCCTGGGATTATGACCTGAGCCAAAAACAGATGCTTAACCAACTGAGCCACCCAGGCGCCCCCAGCAATTCTTTAGAGTCTATCTCGAACGTATATCACAAACCCTGTCCTTCTGATTTGCCATTTCCCCCCCATTCTAGCCCATAGACTGCATCAGCGGGCTCTTGCACTGAAATCAAAATTTAAAACATAAGCCTGATCCTGTCCTGCCCTGACTGAAAACCTTCAAAAGATTTTCAGCTTAAGCAAAATAAAATCAAAACCTTTAACACACCTCCAAGCTGCGAGGGTCTTGCCACACTTACCCTTCCAAAGCCAGCTCCTACTAGTTATTACCTCACCCTGACCCCTCCTGCTCCTGAGCATGTCCGCGATGTGCGTCACTCAGCACTTGTCTGTCTCTTGTTTGTCTCTCTTCTTGAATGTTGTTCCCCCAGAAATTTGCAAACCTTCCTCCTGCGTGTCCTTCATATTCTGCTCAAATGTCATCTCATCAGTGAAGCCTTCCCTTATCTCTTATTTAATATCCCCCCAGTGGTCACAATTATTTCTTTACCCTGCTTTTCGTAAACCCTTAAGGCACATACATAACTGACTTGACATCATATCTTTACCTTTTTAGGGCTTTTTCATATCATCCCCATAACCTCCGTGTGGTTAGGACTTTACTTTCATTACCTGAAATGGTGCATGGCACACACTAAGTACTAAATGTTTACTGAATAAACAAATGTATGAACTTCCACTTAAAATGGAGCCTGTTTCACGATTGTGGTGACTATCAAGATTCTTCCAGGCAATCAGGTTTCAGAGCCATGTTTTAGATAATACACAAAGAAGGGCAGTGTGTTACATAATTTCCCAGCATAATTTAATTATTCTGGTTGTTCCAGTGGCATTGAAAAGGCTCCTCTGTGTTTTGACCTCACCAGGGAGATCTATGGTAACTAGTTGACGTTTACAAAGACACAGTATTATCCGCAGTCATGCTTAGATCGAGTTTGATTTATTTCCGAAATTAGGTATTATCATCATGTTTGCCAAATTTGTCTTTACTTTTCCCATCTCCAAATAGTAGAGATTCTATAATTCCAGGCCCATTACTGACTACGGTATTAAACCTTTCCTTTCTTTTCTCTCGGAGTAGCACCTTAGGAGTTCATTCTGGCGTAGACAGCTTAAAATAGAGTTGCACACAAGATCACAGCAGCAATAAACTTGAAAAGGCTTCTAACCATGGCATGAAGGGAAAAGCACAGTTCAGAGGAAAACTGCTGGAACATACAAGAGCATTTACCTTCTACAGAGATATATTTTTAGAAACTTTTCTATAGCAGGCTTGGGGTATGCAATAGTGTGACAAAATCTATTGCCCCACAGCAAATTTATTGTTCCCACAGGCAGAGGAGAAAGATGCTTGCATATGGTGATTTTAAGGTTCCTAAATATCTTTTCACCATTGGCTTTTTAGAATTTTTTCAAAGTTATTTTCACTTTGCGTTTAGGCGATAAAAACCAGAGCCAACATTTCAATGCAATGTTGGTGGGAGGAAAGGAATGCTGGAAATTCAACTAAAAGCCCTAGATTTGAGTACTTTGCTCTGCTGCTTATTGAAGCTGCATGACCTAAAGTGAAAGTACCCAGTGTGGTGGATGGAGGCTTGTGGTTGCCGCCTTGTCTGGTTGTCCCTTCTTCCTGGACACACAGCCCATAGCAGCTCTGTGTGAATGGTCATGTAACCAGCGTGCTCACTGTACTAGTTTGCTAGGGCTCCTCTGGCTCCAAAATACCACAGCCTGGGTGGATTAAACAGCAGACATTATTTCCTCATAATTCTGAAGTCCAAGATCAAGGTGTTCGCAGGGCTGGTGTCTTACGCGGACTCTCTCCTTGGCTTGAAGGTGGCCGTCTTCTCCCTGTGTCCTCACATCATCTTCCCTTTCAGGGTACCAGTCATATTGGATTAGGGCCCACCCTAATGATGTAATTTTAATGTAAAGTCACATTCTGGGGTACTGGAGGTTAGAAGTTCAACATAGGAATTTGGGGGGGACCCCATTCAGCCCATAATGCTCACCAGTAGCCACCAGAGTAGAAGTGATTGTGCACAGTTTCCATCTCGTCCACCTAGAAGATGCTTGTATGTATGTATTTTTATAATTTCTTTCCTCCTCCTATCTTCTCTCTTTATGGAACTCGTAGTATTCAGACAGTGGGGCACTGAAACTGACCTTTAGTTTTCTAATTTTTTTTTTTTTTGGATCGCTTTCTGGAAGAGTCCCTCAACTTTATATTGCAAATCTTTTAAAATGTTATTTATTGGGGCATCTGGGTGGCTCAGTTGGTTAAACATCCAACTCTTGATTTCAGCTCAGGTCATGATCTCAGGGTCGTGAAATTAAGCCCCCAGTCGAGTCCCATCGGGCTCCGTGCTGGGTGTGGAGCCTGAGTGGGATTCTCTCTCTCCCTCTCCCTCTGTCTCTCCCCTCCACTGACATGTTCTCTCTCTCTAAAAAAAAATTTTTTTAGATAAAATAAATAAATAAGTAAACAAATAAATAAATGTATGTTATTATTGAAATGCTCATATCTTAAGTTTTTAGCACCATTTTGGTGTCTGTTGCTTTTTATTTCATTCAATTCTGTCTTTGGTTCCTGGTTACAGTGTTGTTATTCTTTCCTCATAGGCTGATTGGATTCCGTAGAGCCACATTTATCAAAATCCCCCTTGGAGGGTGAGACGTGAATGCCAGCATTGCAAGAGCTGGGTGGGAGAAACACAGGGTTCCAGGGTCCACTGTCCACAAGTACACACAATTCTCCTCTTCTCATTGTGGTGGTTCCAACTTCCTTTTTTTTTAAAGGTGTTATTTATTTATTTGAGAGAAAGAGAGAGTCATGTGTTCACGAGCGGTGAGAGGGGCAGAGGGAGAAGCAGACTCCCCACTGAGCAGGGAGCCCATGACGCAGGACCCTGAGATCATGACCTGAGCCAAAGGCAGACACTTAACCAACTGAGCCACCCAGGTGTCCCTCCAACTTCCTTTTTTACCTGGTGTCTTCTAGTCCAGAGATCCATTGTTTTATCATCTCCAAAACATGAAAACTCCAGACTTCGCTGAGGTGGGGATAGGAAGACACCTAGGTGCCCATACTGGGGAAAAAGATCTGAGGGTGACAGGTTATAAACACACGTTCAGTCAGTTCCTTTCCGCACTCCGTGATTCACCCCTATATTTAGAGGTGATTGGTGCTACCAGTTCCTGGGCCTTTGGGAGCTGCTTTGTGATAGCTGTGTTTTCTTCCCCTGCTCTTCTCATCCCTACAGACTTAGGTGGGAAACAATTTTTCTTTCCTGTGGTTGTGGAGTTTCAGGAGACCATAAAAGTGAGAATAAGTTGATTCCCCTGGAATGGAAAACTATGATTCTCCTGTTTGGATAACCTTATCTATACAGAGAGGACAGAATCATTTCTAGCTTTCCCCAGACGCCAGAGAGTCACTGTTCGTGTGACCCACTAAAAAATGATCATACTTAGCTTCCTTATATATGATAGGGGATGACCAATACCTGCGAATTAGGGAATCTGACAAGACCAAGTGAGGTAAGCGACGTAAAGCTCTTAACAGTATCTGGTACGTATTAGGCATTCAACGAATATCATCTCCTTCAAATCCTTTGGAATGAGGTCGCAAAACAATTTTTAAAAGACATTTCACTCCTAATGCTAAGGACCTACCTCCCAAAGCTGATAAAATTCTCTCCCTAGGATTATCATGTCCTCCCATATTCCATTCAATATCAGAAAGGCTTTTTTTTTTTTTTTTAATGTACACCGGTTTTATACAAATTAAGCTTCTCAGTACTGGTAGTGAGGTAAGATTTGGTAAAACCTACGCCCAACCTCAGAAAGCTCAGAGCTGAAAGCCTGGAAGCAGGAGTTTATTGTTTGGGACAGGGTCTTCTGATCCCACGTGGGCTGCTAAGGACTCTGTTAGGAAAATCCAGTCTCCCTCCTGGGGACCAGAGGCTGTGAAAGTGCCCGTATTGATGTGTTGCCGGGGAGTTTGGGCATTTGTTTGGACTTAATTAAATTGGAAAGGTTTTCCACAGGTGAGGCAGGATCCTGTTTCTTTCCCCTACTGCACATTCTGGGAGGAGGGAATTTGGTTAGACGGTGACAGGGGATCTTGAATGTCTTCTTCCCCTCTTGATACGTCCAACAGGAAGCCAGCCTTCAAGGTTCAGACCCGTTCTCTGGGAACTTCCCACCACACCATCTTCCCCTCTGAAGCACTAGCTCTGCCTAGCTCCTTCTTTCTGCTCTTCGGCAACCCCTCCTGTCCTCCTACCTTGATAAAGAGTGGCTTGCTTGCTTCTTCCCCCAGCTGCATGCCTTGGAGTTCCTCTGGGAAAATGAACACATTCATGCAAATATGACAGCAGAGAACATCTCCATGAATTCTAAGGACCCAGCTTAGGGAAGAGGCAGGTCCTCCCCCACTCTGCCCTTGTGTGTATTTTATCTCCCTGACAAACTTGAATTCCTTGGAACCAAAAATCAAATGCATACATATTTACTCCTCAGGGTGTCAACACCTGTTTAATCACTAACAGTGCAATAAGTAAATTGTACCATCAGGATTTTGCAAACCAAATGCAGTAGATTGAATGATTGGGCTGGATGTCCCTCTCCCCATGGGTCATAAGCAGTGTTGGGCATCCATGCTGTTCCCGGTCCCTCTTGGTGGGTGGAAAGTATTTCCCAAACTTTGACTTTGGGCACGGCCACAAGGATGCCGGTGCAATCAGGGTCTGGAAGTCAGTTATGCAGTTGGTCTTACCCTCCTGGGCTTCTGATGCCACGAGAAGAATGTGTTGCAGGAAGCTCTCCCCCCAGCTCCCAGTTTCATGGCTCCTGCTGACCTGCAGACCCCCCAGCCTGTGTTGGAACCAGCTCAGCTGACTGGCAGATGCACGAGAGAGCTACATGCTTGTTGTTGTAAGCTTTAACGTTTGGTGGTAGTTGGATATGTACCATGATTGAAAACGTTGCAGACTAAGGCTAGGGGACCTCGATGGTGATGTATTTTTTTCAGCTGCTAGCGTGGCTGATAATGTGGATTTATTTTTTGAAAGGTCTTCGTGTTACATGTGATCAAAGTACTGCGGAGGTCCCTGTCATTATTATTGAATGATGGCACTACCGACTGCCGTTCCTATTTAATGTCTCTCTTATTTAATGTCTTCTTTTTCTGCTGATCTCTGAGTTCTGTGAGGTCAGCAATTATGTCTGATTTATTTCTTACCATACCCCAGTGACTCTCATGAGATCCAATACATAGAAAGTACTCAATTAATATTAATAAAATCAATGAATAAATAGATAGTAGATGGGCAGACCCCACAATGCTTGGAAAAGCTATGTATGCCACATCAGAAAAATGAATATAAATATGCATGTACATACTGGCATGTAATACAAAAGGACTCATAAGACTTTAAAATCTGTCCAATTCTTGGGCTGAAAGCTTAGAACTCATGAGTAAGATAATGCGGAAACATTTCAGACACCAGAGCCTGAAAAACCCCTCATTTTTGCTGTGGAATGTTAGGAATAAATATCTATACATTGGCAAGACTCAGTAATTTTCCAGGGGACAGGTTATTTGGCCAGATGAGTCATTTTCTGGTCATGCTGTGTATCCTTCTGTAAGTTATTTCATCTTCTAGTCTTCAAACAGGCTAAGAGATAGGGCAGGAACAAAAGGAAACAGACTCAAAGGTCATTTTTCTAGGACCCAGAAGGAGAGAGACACTATGACCAGAGAAAGGTAACAATGAATACAAATGGCCATCGCGGTTGAGAATGTCATGCATTATATTTAGTGAGTGTGAAGCTGTGTGCCTGGAAGAGAAGAGAGAAGGGTTAACAGTAGGGTAGCTCTTTGAGGGTATTTGTACCTACACAGAAAGAGGGCAGAATGTTCTCATCCTTAATTTCCAGGTTGTGCCTCTTTGAAGCAGGCTATTCCCAGTCATACTGGGAAAAAATGAAGGCAGCTCAGCAGGCTGAGAAGGGGCCATTTGTTAGAATTAAGTCCATTTAAATTCGGATGGGAGGGAATTTCATGTGCGGCCCCATGGAAGTGGAGAGAGAGAGCTTTAAACTCCGGTGGGATGGGATTGGGGCTGGGAATTCAGATGGAGGATGAATGGACCATAGGCCAGTGAGTGCTTTCTTTTTGAAATCATCTTTGAATTATGCAATTTGTGGTGAGTCATTTGCTCTCTCTTTTATGTCTTGAAATGATGCGGTTTGTGGTTTGATTTTGACTTCTATGGTTGCAAGTCTTGTCATTTCTCCACTTTTAGACCACTCATTGTGACTCTCAGGGTGACTTGCGCAAGGTGAACAAAAGAGGGGAGGGACAAAATAGATGCACAAATTGCAACCACAGGGAGACATATGGTCTGTTCCTAATGGTGTGAAATGCCCTTTACATCCCTTGAGATTATAACCTTCATTACTTACTTGCCTGGTTCCTGTTGAGATGATTCCTGACACCATAGGTCCGTGGGAACCCTGCCATCTACGGAGTAGCAGTGACTGAAACATTCAAGCTCATGTAAAATTTCAAAGAGTTAGTAAGCCAAAAAAGAAAGAAACAAAAGGAAAAGAAACTTTCCCTTTCATCCCAGACACTGAGTAAGAGAGTGAGGAAGCTTATGGAATTGGCTGGTGTTCTGGTTGTCTGTAGGCCTAAGTTTGCATTTTATTATGAACAATGGAAATAAAATCCATGTTGAAAAAAGCAGCCTTTAGTCCTGGACACAAATACTAAAAAAGCTTGTCCACATTTTGTTAGGTTTACAAAATGCTTGTGTTTTATCAATAGAAAAATTCTCCAACGGTTTTACATAGTAATGTCTCATTTAAATTCTGTGCTTGACCTAGCAACACATTAAATGACAAATTTCTATCAAATCTATTTGCTAGATAACTGAGGAATATATTGTGTTTAAATTAAATAATATTCCATGGAAATCTTTTAAGAATTCATCAGGTGCGTTTTTGCCTCATTGGGGAGATTGTGCTGAATACAAGCTAATCTTTCCTCAATTATTCTTATGTTCGTAGTTATTATAATTGACAGTAAGGTAGCATGCTTTTCTTCCACCTTTATTGCTGATTACCAGCTCTAACTTTTTCTGTGTGCATAAACTCTAGCTAGTTTCCTAAACTTAGGAAAGGTCAGATGAACAAGTTCTTAGGATGGCATGTGAATTAAGAGTCAATAGGATATGAATGAAAATCCAAGGGACCTAACAATAGGAAAAGAATTTTAGAATGTTTAGCCATTGTCTGTGAGAATTTTGCTATTTAGTTCTTAACTTTTCAAAATCACATTCTTGATATGTGACATTTGCATTGTGTAGGCTTAAATATATACCTGTGCATACATAAAGGTGTGTACGTGTGCTTATGTGTGTGTATGTGTGTAGGGGTCCAACATGGCATTGTGGAAGGAGCATGGCCATTTATCGTCAAACAGACACTAACAATACTCCACTTATAACTTCAAGTTCCTTGTTCTCCCTTCCTTGATGGTTAAATGGAGAATAGGGAGTGTTACTTTATATATTTAGGACATTTTTTGAGACATGAAGCTCTAAAAATATTAATTCTGTTTCTTCTCTTCTTTATAAAGATACCTGGTCTAGTCCTTCACCCTGTATCTACCATCAAACACACTGCTACTAGAAATATCAAACTTGCCTGCTATTATAATTAAAAATGGCAAAGTGAGGGGCACCTGGGTGGTTCAGTTGGTTAAGTGTCTGCCTTTGGCTTAGGTCATGATCTCAGGGTCCTGGAATCCAGCCCTGCACTGGGCTCCCTGCTCGCAGGGAACCTGCTTCTCCCCCTCCTCCCTGCTCATGCTCTCTCTCCCCATCTCTGTCTCTCTCAAATAAATAAAGTCTTTAAAAAAAATGGCAAAGTGATTTCTTTAATTCAATAATTACCTGTCAGTTTATTTGTTTAAACTACTTTGTCTGAGAATTGTAAATTCATGGCATATATGTTAACCAGTTTTTCTTTCATAAATGATAATGATTCTCTTTTCTGGGGAGTCTAGATGAAGCCTCTGAATCCTTTCAACACAGTGCCGGATTCCACAACCAATCCGCCAGAACTGGTAATAGGATGAAACCCAGATCCTTGATTGAGTCACTACAATGATGATTTCCAAGATCATCATAATTCCGACTCGTGGAGAAGCAGGTGAATTGAGAAGCAGGCAGAAGAGCTTCCCCTAATGTGTTAGTGGGTAGTGACAGGAGAAACCTCAAGATCTGTTTTGGAACAGAAATATTCTGTGGCAGAAGGAGCACAGTGAGGGTCTGATGAACATTTCCCGTTACTCTAGTCAGCATCCTCGGTCATGATGCCAAGAAAATAAGCTTGCTCAGCCCTGGCACTGCTAACAAGTCTATCAACTGTTCTCATCAGCCCTCGCTCTGAAAGACAGTGCTGTTTTCATGTACATCTTACAATTTAGATGCCCTTTCTCCGCCCCCCCCCCCAGTTTTATCATTCCAGAGGGAATATTGTCATTTTTCAGTCCAATCAGGTGAGCATGTATGTATAAAGCACCTACTGTGTGTCAAGCATGCAAATCACGCCAAGTGTGTGAGGCCGCCCCAGCTCTCCCGGTGCTCATAGACAGGGGGTGATACACACCTGTGGACGCATGGATGCTGTCCACTGCGAGAGGTTCCCTGAGAGAGCAAGAGCACATTCAGTCATTGATTGTTCTACCCTCTCGTCGTCTTCCAGAACTCAGTAGGCGTGTAGGTGGTCTAATTTCCTAACTAGAATGAACTCCAAAGTCTTCATCTTAGATGTTACTAACCAGATTGTTGTGCTAGCTTAAACAAGTCATCTTCATCAGCATCGCCCCCTTTAAAAAGTCAGTCAGCCCCGGAGGCTAAGCAGACTCTAGGCTCTGCAATGTGCCGTTGCAGAAATGAGTTCTGTAGCTCATTCTTTTGGAATAATCTTTAAATTTATTTGGCAAGTCTATTATTTCCAGGGAGTGAACTAAGCACTGGGAATACAGAGGGAAACAAGATCTATGACTGCCTGAGCTCCTGGGTCTAGGGAGATAACCAACATGTAAATAAGGAATTAGAATAAAAGGAAGGCCCCAGAAAGCCGTGGCATTCGAGTGATAGGATGGATGAGCAGACTCTCATCAGGTAAAGACATGGGATAAGGGCATTCTAGGAGGAGGACACTCAGAAGAAGGCTATGGCAAGGCAGCAGGCACCAGGACGATTTATGAATTAACAGGGATATGAGTTATCTGCCGTGTTAGTACTTGTGAGGTGAGGAGTGGGTCCAGATGGGATTGAAACCAAAGTTCAAGTCATGAGAAATGTTCAAGTGCCTGTCAAAAAGTTCAAATTTTAACCATAGGTAAGGAAGCTGTTCTGAAAATGTAAGCATGCAAATGACATAATTCTAATGGTCAGCATTTGAGCACATCTGGTATCCCTTCAACGAATCCTCATGAAATGACATTAAGCTGGTGCTTCTAATAGTTTCCCCATTTTACAAGGTACAAAACTGAAACTTAGAAAGGTTAAGTAATTGTTTTGGGTAATAAAGTTAGTGAATGTCAGAACCAGGACATGAACATTTTTGCTCGTAAGCTGTGAACCTATGGAATGGAAGAAGAAAAGACTAGAAGCAAGATGTTTTAGGGGGAAATTGGAATTTCTTAGGCAGGGGATGAAGGCAGCTGGCGTCAGAGCAGTGGGAGTGTGGATGAGTTAAAGACTCTGGTATGGCGTGTTTCGAGGCTAGACACCCGTCTGCCATTCTAAAAGGCACTAAGAAATCACATTCCCATTATTTTACATTCACTCCCTTTTAAATTTTAAAGCACCATTACCTACTTGACCATCAATTTGACTGGCCGCAAAAAGAACATTCAGGGATAAAAATTCTTAACTGTAAAGAAAGTTAAAATGAAAATATTGGAGTCAAATTCTAAAGCCAAAGTCTAAAATGATCTGAGCAACCTCAGCGTTGCTGGAATCATGCATGGTCTGTTAAGGACAGTGATTTTCTCAATCACTTTTTCATGCAAAAGTCCCCTATTGAGGCCCTACTTTATCTCAGGCCTCTTGCGTGGGGATGGGGATATAGCAATGGGCTATAATTTCGTAAGAACCAAATGGAGAATCTTGTGTCTCAGGATGTCAGCAATCCACATTACTTGGAAAATAATAGTAAAGTAACAGTTATTATTGCAATGCATAGGTGTGATGTTGCTGTTAAAGTATTTTAAAAAATCATTCTCTTAATACCTTTTATTCACATCTCATATTCCAGGCAATATTATTACTAGAAGAAAGGTTCCCATGATGTATTTTGCACATTTATCAAAGAACAGATTGTTGCAAAAGACTCTGCCTCTGTGACAATAGCTTTGATTAACACCTATCAAAATAGAACCATCATTTGCTCACTTAAGCATTTGTTAAATAACCCAATCTGCTACTGAATTAGAAGCCAGATGCCTCCCTCTTCCGCCCTCAACCATGAGTGGCCTTCGCCTACAGAATGTGTCAGGCTTGTTCCAGCCCAAGGTTCTAGGATTCTATAGATTTAGGTGTTTTTTCTGGAATGGCCTGTGGTATTTCCGTGGTCTGTCCCATGAATCAGGTAAAAGGTCTTCTAATGACACACCCACCAAACTTGTACCCATGAGGGGGGACGCCATATTCTGGTAAGCCTTTGTCACCCAGGCTGACTACTGGGTCCTCTGCAAAGTAGAGTGAACACCTGGATCAATAGGTCATATTGATAAAAGGGACCAACTTCACAGAATCTCATTACAAGGGGTGCTCAACCCCTGACTTGCTCCGTGACTAGAACTCTCTATACTAATATTCATTTTCAGAAGATCCATAATCATGAGGACCTGCTTTCTTATACTTGGCTGAGGTCTGCTTGTCATTTTCATTCTGATTTTGTTCTCCGAAGCCAAAGAGTCGTTCATCACGACTAAAAATAGCCAAGCCCTCTCCTGTCTGTATTGGGTCTCCTTTTTTGTTCAATTAAGCAACCAGATTTCCTGTTGTTCTTCAAGTGTCACCATTTCCAGACCCCCTCATTATCTTGAACACTTTCTTCTTGACTCACTCCAATTCTTCAGTGTTCCTCATTAAAATGTGGTACCAAGAATGGAATTTAGCACAGTATCCTAAAAGAAAGCTGGCCAGGAAAAATTGTAGGGCAATATGAATTCCTTACTATTCTATGACTAAAATCTAAACTATCTTTTTTTTTTTTTAATCTGACAGCCATATTGACAATTTTTAACGAAGAACACTCTTGCCTTAGGGCCTCTGCATGTGCTTTTCTCTCAGTCAGAAAAACCTACCTCAGATATTCATGTGGCTTCCTCTTCACTTCATTCTGTCCACGTGTCGCCTCCTCAGGCACCCCCACAGAAGCAGGGTTCCCCCTTCACTCTCTTGCCCCCTGCATGGCTTTATTATTTTCTCATGGGACTATCATCACCTGATATGTAATTCTTTTATGTATGTATTATCTGCTTCCTTCACAAAATGTGTGCTCCATGAGGCAAGAAACTGTTCTTTGCTGTATCCCTCTGGTTTGTGGAATATAGAAGACAATAAGTATTTACAGATTAATGAAAACCAGGTGTGCAATGATCAACTATAGTTTCTAGAACTTTTCTCATGAAATGCTGTTAGATTAAGTCTTTGCCCATTTTTCACTTGGCAAGTAACTTGTTTTTCTAATTAAAAAATGGCTTATATTTATTGCAAATAATTAGCAATATAGGTAGGTAAAAAAAAAAGCTACTCAGATTCTCTTGTTTCTACACAGAATTTAATATATAATTTTCTACACTGTCATTCATATATATATTACTAAAATGAAATAATAGTTTACATATTTTAACCTGAGTTATTTTTACTGTGTATTCCCTTAGCAGAAAATATTCTTACTAAAGAAGACCATATAATATTTTACTATGCAAGTATATCATAATTTAACATAACTTACTTAACTGATCATTAATTAGAAATATAGATTATTTCAAATTTATTGTGAACTTAACAGTATTACATCAGACTGTATTGTAGCTAAATTTGTGGGGCATTCAAAACTATATCCTTGGTAGAAGGACTTGTGCATCAAGGAGTATAAAATATACAAGCTGCTATTAAGTATTATAAATAGACACATGTAAATTTTGAACATTGAAGATTTTTGATTTTTAGAGGGAGGGAAGAAGACATATACCGCTAGCAATAGTGTAAACTGACATCGTGTTTTTTGGATAATGATTTAAATTATACCCACCAAACAAGGAAAACAGCAGTAAGTTTTAATTTCTCTGTTTTGTATGTAAGATTTGTAACCTTTTCCCCTTGGCCTAAAGGAAAAATCAAAAAAAAAAAATTTTTTTTTAAAGTTTTGTTCCTTCTGTTCTGTTCAACTTTTTAAATTTTTTTGAGTCCCTCGTCTGTACCTGAAATAGGGGTCACTACTCTTAACTGCCTGCATTTGATGAGTAAATCTTCTGAGCCTTTTTATTTGCAACAATTACAACATTTTGAACAAGATACACCAAGTACAAAGTTACCTTGTAAACCATTAAGCACTTTGTTAGGGGTTTAAAAAAAAATTTTTTTTTAGGGCCCCTGGGTGGCTCAGTCGGTTAAGCGTCTGCCTTGGGCTCAGGTCATGATCCCAGGGGTCATGGGATTGAGTCCCTCATTGGGCTCCCTGCTCAGTGGGGAGCCTGCTTCTCCCTCTGCCTCTCTCTCTATCTCTCATGAATAAATAAAAATTGTTTAAAAATGTTTTAATGAAGACTGATGGAGAGACAGGGAGTGACTTTTAGTAGACGGGTACAAAAAAAAGAGTTTTTAAAGGAATTTAAAACAAAGTAAAATATGAAGGAGGGCCAAACAGGCAACAATGATCTGTTTCAATGAGAAGTCCCAAGCACCCTTACTGACATTTCTAAATTGTGCCCTTGGCTGTTCAAACACTTCTGTAAGGCAAATACTGATCCTATCTCCTCTGAGGATAAAAGAAGACACTCCCAGATCAAGCTTTTGATAAGAGAGAACTCTTTAGCAACACAGAAGTTCAAGTACTAGAATATTCTGCTAATGGAGATTATATAATTCTTATATTTAAGAAATTAAATAAATTCATTATAACAGCTGTGACTGCATAGCCACCTCATGACCCCATTTGCCCCCCTCCCCCCCGCTGCAAATATAGTGGCTTAAAATAGTAATTTGTCATTTCTCACATCTACAAGGTCTGGATCAGGCCTGCTTATTGGCTTGCTTATTTGTCTGTAAGAAGCCCATGGGTTCACTGGGGACTGTCTAGTTTAGGGGTTTTATGCTGGGATGATTCAGTTCTGCTCCATAGGATCCCCAACAGGCTCACACAGACTTCTCAAGGAGGAGGAAGGGTTCAAGAGAAGAGCAGAGAGACACACGCGCTTTTGTGACATTCTGTGTGCTTCATTTGTTAATGTCCCACGTGGACTGCAAGTCACATGGCCAAGCTAGTCAGTGAGGAAGTCGATGACCACAAGGCAAGGATACAGGAAAATGTAAAAAACAAAACCCAAACCCCCTGGGGCTATTGATGTTTCAGTCATTCATGTGGGAGTGTCTAGTAAAAAATCTGGGTCGAAGATGGCCCCCAGCAGTTACTAATGATCTCTGAGTTGATGAGAACAGTGTACCTTGATGGCTCAAGCATAGTCACACCTGAAAGCAGAATGACTGTTTGAGGTGTCATCTGGGCTTGTGACTCCATGGCCTGGGAATTACTTTTTCTTACTACACGAGAGTGACAAGATGGATGTATATGTTTATAGTAGTAGTATATTATGGTCCAATTTCACCATCTTATAATGGGCCTATATTGATAACAGATATTCTTAATGGTCTCATTTGATCTTCGATACTAGCACCCCTATATGGTATATATTTATTTCTCTGTTTATTTGGCTGCATTAGGAGGTTAAAAAAAAGGATATAGCTGCCTAAAAATACCATGAAATGTACTCTCTTCAACTTTACCTAAATTGTTTCATGTGGATCTCAACAGTGGGCAACATCTGCTAAGAATATATCTAGTATAAATAAATGTAGGATTCCACAGTGGCTGAAAGAACACCAAAAGAAGATCTATAAATAAAGTGTCTGAAAAGCAATGTGTTTGGGAAAGCCGAAGAGATAGTTGTTAACTAAACACATTTTTAAAAATTTCCCAACATGGTTGCAAAAACAAACCGGAAGTATTCTTGGAGAGCTACGTGTGTGTGGAATAAAGATCTGACTTTTCTCCCTTGCTGGGCTTTAGTTAAAGGGGCGGGGGGTGAACTTGACCAGATGATATGGTCATTATTAATCCGGACTTGGTGAAACGGGAGCACTGTTGGTGGAATGAGAAGAGTTACAAGGAAATTCATCAGCATCTCTGGGATCCAAAAGGATTGCTCTA
Organism: Ursus maritimus; assembly: GCF_017311325.1. Classification (NCBI taxonomy): domain Eukaryota; kingdom Metazoa; phylum Chordata; class Mammalia; order Carnivora; family Ursidae; genus Ursus; species Ursus maritimus. The sequence continues at coordinate 65,335,600 of NW_024426996.1, forward strand.
CACCTGCCTCAGTCTTCTAGCTGCCACTGTGGCTGTGCGGTAAATAGAGCTGCCTCCTCTGTGTGTGTGTGTCCTTGGGCATCATGATGCTAATTTAAGTATGCCCATTAATTTCTATTACCCTTGAAAAAAATCCTTTGTGGGAATCAGGTCACATTGATATTATTCCCATTTTACGGATTAGGGTATGGGGGATGGGATACGGTCAAGTGACTTGCTCAAGGTACGTAGGTAGTTGGGGGCTCTTCCTAATCCCAGATCAAGGCTTTCCTTCCTATACTTTACTCTCTGTTCCTATATGGGTTCAGGGTCACAGTCATCCCGCTCCTTGTGACGGCACATGATTGGCTTCCCTAGTCAATTTACGGGAGGGAAGTGGAAGTTTAGGAGAATCAAGCAAGAGATGATTGAATAAGTATATTGAGAAAAGAAACGCACGATCAAGGTAGGAAATGTTATGGGAAACAGGTGGCCTGAGAGCCAGCTGTATTTCTTTGACAACTTCATTTGATCTGTACAATATTTTGAAGCATGATTTGGCAGATGTTTGATTGCGATATAAGCAGATTAGCACCAATGGTTTAACACTTACACTTTTCTATGTTGACGTTGCTTGTTTGGCTTCTGCAGATATTTGGTATTGTGACTCTGAATCTGAATTTAAATTAAGAAATTCAATTGTGCATCTTAAAGGGTAGGTCAAGAATGATGTATTCTTTTAGGGCACAAGACGTTGGATGGTTCTTGTGACCCTCGTTGGTCAGGTGGTCTGTGGGTATTTGTATGGGTCGGAAATGGCCTCTGAGGGAGGAAACCCTGAATGTGCACACCGAGGCGGAAGCATCCTCAGCGAGTCTGCGCAGAACAGCCCCTGCGCCAGAGTGAGGTCGGCATGGCATTTGGCATCGGCTCCCATCTCCCTAGAGGGATTAGAGCTGTTGAAACACAATATGTTCCCTGAAAACTGGCTCTGAGAGGAGAAACTGTCATTCTAATTATGTCACAGAGACCGGGGACCGTGCTGATCACCAAAGCCAAGAACGAACACTCAAGAACACATAGTGGTGAGTTGACTTTAATCACCTTTGCATTTCAGCTTTGACACTTGAGATGTCCCTTCCCCCAATCCTAGAAAACACTGGGGAAAAAATGAATCCCACTTGACTGAGGGAGGAAGAAAGCCTTTCTAGGCTTAACCACCTATGTTTTGCAAACTCTGCTTCAACATACTCTAGAACAGTCTTTGTAGATATTTTACAAAAAGTAATAAATGGATTCACTAGGATTGACCACATTTTTCTTGATGGACTGCACATTGGATAACATCCTTTTCCAAGTCATGGATATTTTCTGTCCCTCCTAATCACTTATTCCCCTTATGGTTCTTCAAATCATTTGGCTAAGACCACTCGGCTTGTAATAAATGCACTCTGACTTTCCCTAACCTTAGGTTCCCATGCTGATCTAAGAGATTAGGAAATCGGCAGGAAGGGATGAGGGAAAGAAATTATTCTCCTCCCAATGACAGACAGAGACAACTCTTACACAGCACTTACCATGTGTCCAGCAAGGTTGGAAGTGGTTTACATCATCATCTTCAATCCTCAGAACAAATCTATCCCCAACTTACTACTACTGTCCCCCTTATGGAGGAAACAGAGGCAGAGAGAGTTGAAGTGAGGTATCCAACTTAGCACAGATAGTAAGTGACAAGTCTGGGATTTAAACCTGGGCTGTCTGTCTGCTGAGCTTCTGCTGTTGATATTTATGCTGTTCTTTTTCCCTGGGTGAACTGGACATGTCACCCAGAAGTTTTTCTACTTGGGCCCCTGGGTGACTCAGTCGGTTAGGCGTCTGCCTTCGGCTTGGGTCGTGGTCCTGGGGTCCCAGGATCAAGTCCCACATTGGGCTCCCTGCTCAGCCGTGGGTGGAGGGGGTTCTGTTTCTCCCTCTGCCCCTCACCCCACTCTCATGCTCTCTCTTACTCTCTCTCTCTCTCAAATAAATGGATAGAATCTGGAAAAAAAAAAAAAGAAAATTTTCCATTTGGTGCCTTCGCTCAGGCGCTAAGATGGAATGTCCTTCCTCAGATTCTCTGCCTGTTGAGGTCAAGTTCAATTGTTATCTCTTCTGTGAAGCCTTATCTAATCCTTCCTAGCCTCTCTGTTCTTTTGCCTCCTCTGTCATAACTCTTATCCTTTGGTGTTTTTATTACTCTCTACTCATCTCTCCCTACGAAGTACAGTCAGATTATTGAGGAAGAGGGCTACCATGTCATTTTTTGTCTCAGAGAATGTGTGGTACCTAGGAAAGAGTACGCATTGCATTGGACATGATTGAATGAAATGCCTGGAGATGCTTATTGATAAGAGTAGGTTTTATGTTTCCTTTAATTCTGTTTTATTTAGTGTCTTTCTCTGGTCTAATAGGAAGTATTTTTATTGGATACTTGTTAGACACTCTGATGACTCTAGGCATATGGGTCCCTATTTATTTTAAAGCTCAATTGAGGGGCACCTGGCTAGCTCAGTCAGTTAAGTATCTGTCCCTTGATTTCAGCTGAGGTCATGGTCTCAGGGTTGTGGGATTGAGCCCCGTAAAGGGCTCTGTGCTCAGGACGGAGTCTGTTTATTCCTCTCCCTCTGCTCCTCCACGTACTTACATTCTCTCTCTCTCTCTCTCTCAAATAAATAAATACAATCTTTAAAAAAGATAAAGCTCAATTGAAATGAAAGAACAGACAACCTTGACTTAGGTGAATTTAGGTAGCTTCTAGATCTTGCGTCTGTTTTTTCTGATACTTATTTAGTTACCGTAAATCAGCAGTGGCCTGTGGGTTATTAGACGGTAAAATAAATGGTTTGTTGTAGTTCCTTTATGAATCTCACAGAGTGTCTACATTCCCCATATTTCATTGGATGTCATTATTTTACAATAATTGCTTAATCTGAAATAATGACATTATGTGCAAATTATATGAGACCCCATCCACTGATGTTTGTCTGAATACTTATGGTATTAGACTTCTTTTAATTATTTTTCTCTGCACCAGAGTGCTCACTCTTTTCTCTGCTACTGCCCTGGGTATTCATGGCTGAACAAATCAATTATTAAAGGGAACCATGCTCCTTTTGTGCATTTCCTGGATGTCTTAACAATCTCATTATTTGATGAGTGACTTGTAGAAATATTTAACTCATCCTGTTTGACAGATGTCATGTGTTCAACAAGTATAATGAACGTGCTCTCTGGTATTGAGAAGACTGTGTTTGCAAGGGCTTTGCTCTGATTTCAGCACTGCTAGGGGTGAGAGGTTTCTGTTTTAATCACAGCCATATTTTGGCTCAAAAGTGTTGAATTGTTTGACCTTGATAACTAGCTCCACAGAATACACTTTCAAGGTAGAAAAAGAAAAAGAAAGATTTGCATCAGGTCAAGGTTAATTGTAGCTGGTATTTGCTTAATAATGCGTCTCCTACCATTCTGGCTTGTGATATAATAAATGAACTATTTTGGGGAGAAGGAAGGTCAGTCCTATATTCAATTTACTGCAGCAGGAGAGCTTCCAACTGGGGACTTAATCTGAAGAAGATTTTAATAAAGAAGGAGAGGTGCCGAAAAAATGTCTAGGTTAACATAGCACATTGAAAGACTGGCTCCTGTCTGTGGGATTATTTTATGTTCAAAAAAGGGAACTTCAGACATAGGCTCAGTGACCAGGGGCCTGGTCTTCATTTGAATTCTTGGCTTGTGAATCTTGTTTGAAAACTTTTTCTATCTGCATTTCCAAATGCCTCTGAGGCATGCACCTCTCTAAGGGTCACCACAACGCTCCACAGACAGCACACACCATTGTGCACACCGCACCTTCTAGGAATGGCCTTCTTCCCATACACAGAGGCTGCTGGATGATCCTTTAGGACAGAGACCCTGTCCTGCTAATGTTACTTGCAGCACCTAGCCCAGTGCCTGGGCCATGGTGATGGGTAGTAAGGAGGGCACGTATTGCATGGTGCACTGGGTGTTATACGCAAGTAATGAATCATGGAACTTTACATCGAAAACTAGGGATGTACTGTATGGTGACTAACATAATAAAAAAAATTATTATTAAAAAAAATGCCTACTTGATTAAGTACATTTTTAATGATAATGATATTGGTGACAAAGCAAACTTTATTGACTCATTCTTTTTCACAAGGTATAAGAATTCCAGCTCCTTTCAAATTAAAATCCAGTATTTCCTTGGAGTCCCTTGAGGTGTTGCTTATAAGCTTCTCATCTTATGTTTCTTCTCCACGGCCCTGCCATGATTCGACGGATGTCCAAGTCAAGGGCATGGTTTTCACTTCTCCCCAAAGTCACAAACCTTCCAAGTAGTAATACAGGGCTGTGTTTTTCAGAGAATCTTCACAGTGCTGAAGGCATGCCTTATCTCTTGTGGAAATGGAGAGAGTTTGTCTCTGCTCCCTTTTGCCAGTTTGGAATTAAAAGTAAACCAAACCATATCCTATCTTTCCCAAAGTATCCTCATGTCTCACAAAGTTCAACCACAGAACAGCTTTTTATCCTTATCTGAAGCTGCTCTCTCCATCCATCTTGAATACGTGTCCATGGTGCCAGGCTGGGTACTAACCTGGTTCCAATCCCAATTTTCATGCTGCCTTCCTAGCCTGACCTCTCCCCAGGGGTCGGCTTAAATATTTCCCTTTTTATTCAGATAAAAAGAGAATTATATTTCCTTTTAGCTACTGTTCTTCTTTCCATCTTCTTTCATTCATGTAGACATTCATTTAACACAGAGTTACTGGACGAAGATTATGTACCAAACACTATTATAGATTCTGGGGATAAACTGAAGAACCAAACAGATGAAATTCCTATCCCTCTGGAGTTTATAGTTCTCTTCACTTGAAGAGACCCAGATACGCTTAGATCCCACTTAAGACTTAACTTGGATTCATGCTAAGTCCTAAAACATGACACATGTTTCTGTCTCTCTTGCTAACACCTTAGTGGCCAGAAAACCTCCTCCCTATGTTGTGATTAATTAGGGCAAGGCATATATCATGTGATCTGAGGATTTGTAAACACAGTAGGAAGAGGCAGAGAGTAAGAAGGAGCAAAGCTAATTATAAGGACCTTCTTTAAGGCAAAGGAGACAAGAACTGTATAGGGAGATAAGAAAGACTATTTGATTATATGATTAGGGATAATGATCTCCTGAAAATTCCTGACCAATATGAGGAAATAGAAGTAGTCTCAGTTAGGAACCCAGGAGACAGCGAAGGAGTTGTATGTAGAGAAAAAGAATAACCGAAGGAGCTGGGCCTCAGAGGTCCAACTCCAATGCGAAGGCAGCCTCCCCATGGAAAACCTGATCAGTCTGTTCAAAATCCACCAGAGCTGGATGAGCTGTCTTAGGAAGAACGCACACTTAATGGAACGAATTTTAATTTGCAGCAAACAGAAATAGCGACTTGAAAACAAGGGGACCTGGTTGCCAGTAGTCCCAGTCAATCATGGAGAGATGCCATTTTTCAGGAGTGTGTCATCAAGAGAAAAGTGACTAAGTAGCTCAAACTGTAAATATGAGGGATGGTCACCCATGAGCTGATGAAGTTCCCCAAGAACCAAGGGTAGGAGATCCAAAAGGAGCTTCTTTTCAAAACTCCTGTTACAACTGCTAACATTTTCCTCTTTTGAACGCCTCTTGCCCAAATGGGAAGGTTGAAAAATCAATCAACTAAACCACAGGAGACAAACTTGAATGACACCAAAGGTTGAATTTTTCCTATAGTTGACTCTTGGAAGCTGCTCAAGTCACTGATCACTCTAAGAAGTAGACCATGGCCCAGGGCTGTGAGCCATCAGTCAAACCTCCTAATGACCATGTCACTGAAGAGAAGCATTACGTGGAATGTGGTGCCAAGAATATTCTTTATGCAAATAAAGTGTATAACCAAGGATAATCACTTAAAGGAAAGCTCTCAGAATAATATTCATCCCAGAGAAAATTTTATGGGTGCTGTTAAAGAAGATATATTAAAATAGTACATTTTTCTAACATCATTCCTCAAATTTTCCCTTTTTTTTTTTTCAAGAAGGAAAACAGGTCCTAGAAAGAACATAGCACAAATAAATCTCAGATCCCTGCATGGCTCAATGTGTAGAATCACAAGACAGAAACAGGGTTCAGGGGTACCTGGATGGCTCAAATGGTTAGGTGTCTGCCTTCAGCTCATGTCATGATCTCCAGGTCCTGGGTTTGGGCCTCGAGTCAGGCTCCCAGCTCAGTGGGGGTCTGCCTCTCCCTCTCCCTCTGCCTCTACCCCCGGCTCATGCTCTCACTCTCTGTGTGTGTGTCTCAAATTAATAAATTTTTTAAAAGATCTTTAAGAAAAGCTTCAACAATCTAATGATGATATAAACTTGTCAGTGACTTAGCTGAATATAGTAAGATGCCAACAAAGTAATTTAATTCTCTCTCCCATTGTTTCTTCATATTTGCTCTACAGGCCATTTCTCTCTCTGCATCTGGATGAAAACTTAGATTTGTATCATATCTTTTCATCATCTTTAGTTCTAACAACCATCTTATTTTAGTAATTAAAATGCCCAGTCATCAGTGTAATAATCAAAACTGAGCAGGTAACACATGGAGAGACATTCACCTCCTACCAGCTTGCATTGCTTCAGATCTGGAAGCCTCACTGGGAAGAGGAATGCAGTTGGCCCCTTCCGCCATCTTTGATTAGATCCTTGCCTTCTCATTAGCTGGGCTCCTGACCCTGCAAGGTACATTTAGGGAGAGAATAGATTAGGAGAGAAGCATAGCCTTATGTGGCTGGGTGATTATCATCTGTCACTGGCTTTTCTGCATTTGAGAGAGATTAGAATTGACTCATTCTCTCAGGACCTATACTGTGCTTCTCAGAAGTTCTCCTTGTGGTATAATAAAAAGTTAATGTCTGGTCTTTTTCCCAGTTTTGGGCACATAGCTCCTAAAACCCTTGGGATCCCTGAAGTGATGGGTGTCTTACATATGCTAGCCAGATGACTATGACTGGGACCCCTTGATAGCTTCAGAGTGGGGACTGGTCATCAGATAGACCAAGCCCAATTATGGAGTTAGAATTTTTAACTACCAGTGCCTCCCTAGGGAGAGTGGGTGGAGATTGAGTTCAATCAGCAATTGTCAGCGATCCAGTCAATCATGCCTAGTAATGAAACCTCATAAAGACAACCTAAATGACAAAGATTCAGAGAACTTCTAGGTTGGTGAACACACTGAGGTGCTGGAAGGGCATGGAAACTCTGTGCCCAGTCTTCCATCCCTTCTTCCATTTGACTGTTTCTGAGTTGTATCCTTACCATAATAATAATTTAAAAAGTAACAGTAAATAAAGTGTTTCTGTGGGCCATTCTAGCAAATTATCAAACCAGAGGAGGGCTGTGGCAGACACATGGGCAACCTGGGCACCCCGTTTATGGCTGGCATCTGAAATAGAGGCAGACAGTCTTATGGGACTGAACCCTTAAACCTGCAAGGTCTGTTAAACCTGTTTATCCAGCTGTTCTAGTGGTCCAGGGCCTGCATGGGTCCCTTCTCTCAGGATGGGCCAGGAGACCTGTGTGAGCACCAGAGGCCTGAGCCTTGGCCATGCGTGGGGCTCTTTGCTGTGGCAGGATGTCTGTGTAGACGGAGCATGATGACTTGGGTGTCCATATACTTTCTAATGAAGTCCCTCATGGTGCAGAACAGAGAAGGGGTAGAACAAGAATGGGACAGGGATAGATCAGGACCTGGCCTACTGTCCCTTCTCCATTCACTCTGGGATGCAACGTCTAGGAGTCCCTGAATTCTAAATTCAAACCTGGCCTTCCAGGTTTTTCCATTTGTCAAAGTAGGAAAATAGGACATATTTTATTGAACTGTTTTTGGCTTGATTTATACTTTTTAAATGGAGACATATGGCATATGGGCTTTCCATGTGACTCTTACCCTAGGCGCACGCAAATTTGGGATAGGCCTGGCAGTAAATGTACATTCTATTTTCTTCTTTAGTTAGGACTTACAGGATCTTCCGTGAAAGATCCCTACAGGAACTGGATACCAGGCTCACAAAATTATTTTCTTTGGTCCTTAGCTTCATGTAAATAGGCCATAGCAGGTTCCCCTTTGTAGCTTTTTTCCATACCACCCCATCTTTTAATAATATCATAGTGTATAATATGCTTATGTTTATTTTTTACTGCTTGTCTTTCCATGCTTTGCCCACTACCCTGTTCCATCCCTGCCTCCGCTGAAAGGTGACTTCTATGAGGATGTCCCAAGAATTAGAACAATGGCTGGAACATAGCAGGCACACAAGAAATATTTGCTGGATAAATGAATATCCATGCATGTATATGAACATAAATACAGTAAAATGTACATTAGGTATGCTTTAGCTGATAGAATTGACTGATGATTTGTATTCATTAACTATATTTTTACATAGCTTACACACTTTCTACAGTAAATACATCTATTATAATAAAATAATAGTATATTAAATTATAATGGATCTTCCTTATCTTTAAATGCTTTTATATTTCTTGGATAATGAATATTATTGTGCACATTTAGATGATAAAACAAAACTCTTAATATTTCAGCTTGTGAAATACTTGGTGTTTCTCATGCTCTCCCCAGGGCCTTTGCACCTGACATGACATGACCATTGCCCACATGAGATAGTTTTTTGTGTCCTGCCCACTACCTCCCTTTCAGTTTAGTGTTTGCACCTTAGTGGAAACTACTCGGGGTGGTTTTCCTTTGCCTACCAGCCAAAAAAGATATAATACAGGCCATACCAGCCTTGTGTTCAAACATAGGCAATTGTAATAATTAAACCACAATTTCTTGTCAAATATTTAATTTGTGCTCAATCCACACTATAAAAAAGGTGTTCCTCTTCTTTTGAAAGCACACAAGTCAATCATTTCTAAAAATTTATCTTAAAATATAATAGTGATAGAGTAAACAACTGCTATAGTGTACTTGCTTAAAAAAAAAAAGTTCCGTGTTTTCATCAACACCAAAGTACCTGATGAATATGTTACACTTAAAAAGCTGTGACTCTGTGTGCATTGGGAACAGGCAAAGTCATGGCTTTGTTTTCTCTTGGAAGTCAGGTATCAGGGTGCCTGAGTGGCTCAGCTGGTTGAGCATCTGCCTTCAGCTCAGGTCATGTTCTCAGGGTCCTGGGATCGAGCCCTGCATGGGGCTCCCTGCTCATCAGGGAGTCTGCTTCTCCCTCTCCCTCTGCCCCTCCCCCTGCTTGTGCTCGCACTCTCTCTCTCTAACAAATAAATAAAATCTTTAGAAAAGGTAAAAAAGAAAGTCGGATATTAAGCTGTCTAGAAACATCCCGCTTTTTGGCACTGTTGGAAGTAAATAAGCACCTTTCTAGGTGATAGTTGACCAGACTTTTCAATTTCCATCTGGTTGTTCGACCATCAGAAGCTCTCAGAGAATATAGGTATTTACGATCAACACAACCATTCCACTTTATTTTATATTTTGTTTTATTTTATTTGGGGGCGAGAGAGCAGGGCGTGGGGCAAATGGAGAGGGAGAGAGTCTCAAGTAGACTCCCGCTAAGCTTGGAGCCTAACACAGGGCTTGATCCTAGGACCCCTAGATCATAACCTGAGCTGAAATCAAGAGTCAGGGGCTTAACCAACTGAGCCACCCAGGCGCCTCAACTATTTTACTTTAAATATGATGTTCTGTAGACATGAAGCTGTATTACTTGAGTTCCTTTGCATTGTTTAAACCATTGACTACTCAAGGAATAAGGAAAATATTTTTCAGTATACTTTCTTTGATATTCCATAGTACGCAGGGGAATTTTTTTTTAATGTTTCAGTCATCTCAATTCCAGTTTTAATGGAATCATATAAGTCAAACTAGATTGGAAATCAAAACACGAGCACATTTTAATCATGTGCAAATATTATTCAAACCCGTGTTACTCTAGAAAAATTATGACACTAAAAAGCCTAGCCCACAAATCACCTCCTTTATGAAACTGACTGTAATTTCCTTATTTGAAAGAAGTGTCTCTTTTATAAAACTCTGTGATATGTGCCCAAAACCAAACTGGGTATTTCAGGGAGAGTGAAGAAGGCAGACCAGTTCCCATCACAGAGCTAAAGTGCCAACAGCCATCACACACACATACAAATACATATTTTTTATTACACAGGTGAATGAGTGCTATGTAGGTAATAGGGGGTGTGATTAAAATGCTGAGACTTCTAGGAGACATTGAACTTTTTAAGTTGACAAGAGTTAGCCAGGCTCAGCATGAGGCAGCCAGAAGAGGCAGGAGCGGCAGGCAAGGCTGAAGGCCCTGAGGTCCACACAGCTTGGTTTGTTAGAAATTTTGAGGGGAGGTCAGTGTGGCTGCCCCATACAGTGAGTGTTGTAGGTTCTTTGGGGTGGATCTTTTTAGAAAGTTCCAGAGGTAAAGCCATCAAATGCTGTGCTGAGAAACACTGGGATAGAGAATCAAGCTATTTCTGGAATGTGTCAATTGCACTTCTTTTTTTCTTCTTCTTCTTCTTTTTCTTCTTTAATTTCAAGGTAATTAACATACAGTGCACACTGGTTTCAGGAGCAGAATCCAATGATTCATCCATACCCAGTGCTCACACCAACAAGTGCTTTCCTTAATGCCCATCAGCCATTTAGCCCATCCTGCAACCCATATCCCCTCCAGCAACCCTGTTTGTTCTCTTATGACTTGCCTCCCATTCCATTTTTATCTTATTTTATTTTTCATTCCCTTCCCTTATGTTCATCTGTTTTGTTTCTCAAATTCTACGTATGAGTGAAATCCTATGAGATTTGTTTTTCTCTGACTGATTTCCCTAGTTTCATCCACATTGTTGCAAATGACAAGATTTTATTCTTTTTGATCACTGAGTAATATTCCATTGTATATATATATAACCACATCTTCTTTATCCACTCATCAGTCAACAGACATTTGGGCTCTTTCCATAATTTGGCTATTGTTGATAATGCTCCTATAACCATTGGGTGCATGTGCCCCTTTGAATTAGCATGTTTGTATCCTTTGGACAAATACCTTGTAGTACAATTGCTGGGTCATAGGGTAGCTCTCTTTTTAACTTTTTGAGGCACTTCTATACTGTTTTCCAGAGTGGCTGCACCAGTTTGCACCCCCACCAACAGGGTAAGACGGTTCCCCTTTCTCTGCATCCTTGCCAACATCTGTTGTTTCCTGAGTTGTTAATTTTAGCCATTCCAGTGGTATCTCGCTGTGGTTTTGATTTGTATTTCCCTGATGCTGAGTGATGTTTAGCATCTTTTCATGTGCCTGTTAGCCATCTGGATGTCTTTGGAAGAGTGTCTATTCAGGTCTTCTGCCCTTTTCTTAACTGGATTATTTGTTTTTCAGGTGTTGAGTTTGAGAAGTTCTTTATAGATTTTGGATACCAGTCCTTTATCTGATATGTCATTTGCAAAAATCTTCTCCCATTCTGAATGCTGCCTTTTAGTTTTATTGATTGTTTCCTTCACTGTGCGGAAGCTTTTTATCTTGATGAAGTCCCGACAGTTCGTTTTTGCCTTTGTTTCCCCTGCCTTTGGAGACGTGTCTAGTAAGAAGTTACTGCGGCCGAGGTCCAAGAGGTTGCTACCTGTGTTCTCCTCTAGGATTTTGATGGTTTCCTGTCTCACATTTAGGTCATTCATCTATTTTGAATTTATTTTTATGTACGGTGTAAGAAAGTGGCCCAGTTTCATTCTTCTGCATGTCGCTGTCCAGTTTTCCTAGCACCATTTGTTGAAGAGACTTTTTTCCATTGGATATTCTTTCCTGCTTTGTCTAAGATTTGTTGACCATACAGTATGGGTCCATTTCTGGGTTCTCTTTTCTGTTCCATTGGTCTATGTGTCTGTTTTTGTGCCAAAACATACTGTCTTGATGATTACAGCTTTGTAATATAGCTTGAAGTCCAGAATTGTGAAGCCTCCCACTTTGCTTTTCTCTTTCAACATTACTATGACTATTTGGGGTCTTTTCTGGTTCCATACAAATTTTAGAATTGTTTGTTCTAACTCTGTGAAAAATGCTGGTGTTATTTTGGTAGGGATGTGTAGATTGCTTTGCGTCGTATAGACAGTTTAACAGTATTAGTTCTAATCCATGCCTATGAAATGTTTTTCCATTTCTTTGTGTCTTCTTCAATTTCTTTCATAAGTGTTCTATAGTTTTCAGCATACAGATCTTTTACCTCTTTGGTTAGGTTTATTCCTAGTTATCTTATAGTTTTTGGTACAATTGTAAATGGGATCAATTCCTTGATTTCTCTTTCTGCTGTTTCATTAATGGTGTATAGAAATGGAACAGTTTTCTGTACATTGACTGTACATCCTGTGACTTTGCTAAATTCATGTATCAGTTCTAGCAATTTTCTGGTAGAGTCTTTTGCGTTTTCTACATATAGTATCATGTTGTTTACAAATAGTGAAAGTTTGACTCCTTCCTTGCCAATTTAGATGCTTTTTATTTCTTTTTGTTGTCTAATTGCTGAGACTAGGACTTCCAGTACTGTGTCGAATAACAATGGTAACAGTGGACATCCCTGCTTTGTTCCTGACCTTAGGGGAAAAGCTTTCAGTTTTTCCCCATTAAGGATGATATTAGCTGTGGGTCTTTCATATATGGCCTTTATGATGTTGAGATTTGTTCCTTTTATCCCTACTTTCTTGAGTTTTTAATCAAGGAAGGATGCTGTATTTTGTCAAATGGCTTTTTCTGCATCTATTGAGAGGATCATATGGTTCTTGTCCTTTCTTTTATTAATGTTGCATATCACATTGATTGATTCATGGATATTGAACCACCCCTACAGCCCAGGAATAAATCCCACTTGATCATGGTGAATATTACTTGTAATGTACTGTTGGATTCAATTAGCTCATATCTTGTTGAGAATTTTTGCATCCATGTTCATCAGGGTTATTGGTCTGTAATTCTCCTTTTTAGTGGGGTCTTCGTCTGGTTTTGGAATGAAGGTAATGCTGGCCTCATAGAATGACTTTGAAAGTTTTCCTTCCATTTCTATTTTGTGGAAATAGCTACAGAAAAATAGGTATTAACTCTTCTTTAAATGTTTGGTAGAATTCCTCTGGGAAGCCATCTGGCCCTGGACTCTTATTTGTTGGGAGAGTTTTGATCATTGACTCAATTACTTTGCTGGTTATGGATCTGTTCAAATTTTCTGTTTCTTCCTGTTTCAGTTTTGATAGTTTATATGTTTCTAGGGATTTATCCATTTCTTCCAGATTGCCGAGTTTGTTGGCATATAATTGCTCATAATATTCTTATAATTGTTTATATTTCTATAGTGTTGGTTGTTATCTCTTCCTTTTGTGATTTTATTTATTTAGGTCCTTTTCTTTTCTTTTTGATAAGTCTGGCTACGAGTTTATCAATCTTGTTAATTCTTTCAAAGAACCAGCTCCTGATTTCGTTGATCTGTTCTACTGGTTTTTAATTTTTATATCACTTATTTCTGCTCTAATCTTAATTATTTCCCTTCTTCTTCTGGTTTTAGGCTTTATTTGCTGTTCTTTTTCCAGCTCCTTTAGGTACAAGGCTAGGTTGTGTATTTGAGACCTTTCTTGTTTCCCAAGAAAGGCTTGTATTGCTATATATTTCCCTCTTAGGACTACCTTTGCTTCATCCCAAAGGTTTTAAACAGTTGTGTTTTTATTTTCATTTGTTTCCATGTATTTTTTTTTTTATTTCTTCTTTAGTTTCCTGGTTAACCCATTCATTCTTCAGTAGGATGTTCTTTAACCTCCATGTGTTTGTGGTCTTTCCAATTTTTTTCTTGTGGTTGACTTCAAGTTACATAGCATAGCAATCTGAAAATATGCAGGGTATGATCTAAATCTTTTTGCACTGGTTGAGGCCTGATTTGTGACCCAGTATGTGATCTATTGTGGAGAACATTCCATGTGGACTTGAAAAGATTGCATATTCTGCTGCTTTAGTATGAAAATGCTCTGAATATGTCTGTTAAGTCATTCAAAGCCATTGTTTCCTTGTCGATCTTCTGCTTAGATGATCTGTCCATTGCTGTGAGCGGGGTGTTAAAGTCCCTACTATTATTGTATTATTATCAATGAGTTTCCTTAAGTTTGTTACTGATTGATTAACATATTTGGCTGTTCCCAAGTTGGGTGCATAAATATTATAACTGATAAATCTTCTTGTTGGATAGATTCCTTTATTATGATATAGTGCCCTTCTTCATCTCTTATTATAATCTTTAGTTTACAATCTAGTTTGTCTGACATAAGGATGGCTACTCCAGCTTTCTTTTGATGTCCATTAGCGTGATAGATAGTTCTCCACAGAGGGATCTCCCCATGGTTACACAGCTTTAGAAAGTAACAGAGCTTGAATTCAAACTCACATCTTCTCTTTCCAGTGCCCATGTTCTTAGCCACTATGTTGTGTTGCCATATGAATTATATTTTCAGCTCTGAGGGGACAGTGAAAGACACCAACACAGCTGACTATAATATAAGGAAGAGTAAAGTGCCAAATAAGAGTGTAAACAAAAGATGCCATTAATTCTAATTTTGGAAAAGTCGAGGGTTGGCAGGAGGCTTTGGGTGGAGGAAGAGGAATTTGGTAATACTTTTGTCTATACCAATTGTAGCAAGCTCCTAATAAAAGGGAATTTAAGAAGTGGGCCCAATGGAGAACACCTCCTAATCAGGAAGTGTCCTAAACCAAGGTCAGACCCTGTGGCCATGGTCAAATAGTCCTCCTATGTTACATGGACAGAGGGCAGGGTTCATGCCACCACAAGGTAGACACAGTGGAGGTTTGCTGGATGATTGACAGGAACCACATCTTCTTTCTTTGAAGTAATTAGGTAACAACAGTAGCACTTGGTTCCTTCTGCAGATGACCGGCTAATAAGCAAATACGTGATTGAACCTATGCTGAAAACTGGTATCAATTATTATTACTTTATTTTTATTTTTTGCTTGAAAATATGCCATATATTTTTTAATTAACATATAATATATAATTTATTTCAGGGGTACAGGTCTGTGATTCATCAGTCTTGTATAATACCCAAAGCTCATTATAATACATACCTTCCCCAATGTCCATCAGCCAGTTACCCCATTCCCCCACCCTACTCCCCTCCAATTATTAACAATACCTTCAGCATCAGCTATCAGGATAACCATGATTAGCATTCACATAGCAACTCGCATATTACAAAAGATTTTCCTATGTATTATATTATTTTAATGCCTGAAAAGTCATGTATTTGGCCCTAACTTTTATAAAAACTATTTTGCATCTGCCCAAAGTAATATATGTTTGTAGTTTAAAAAGTTAAGTGGTACTATTAAGTAGTAGTTGATAATGAAAAACAAGTGTCCTCACCCAATTACTTCCTCCTTCCAATTTCCACCTCTACAGAAGTCATTAGTTTTAACTTAATTTTAGCTGCTGCCTTTGGCATTTACCCTCATACATCTAAGTAATAGGCTTACATTGCTATTTTTTTTATTTTTCCACTGTAAATATTATCCTTTGGCTTCTTATGAGAGAAGATGAGGCTTTAGCTTTTTGATTCCCTCCCTCTTCCTTCCTCCTCCACATATGCATACACACTTTCAAATATACACTTCCCTTCCGCCAGTCTGGCCATACAGTCACATCATAACTTTTGGTTATATCAATATCTTTGTTTTATTACTATGAAATTTAAACATAACTCACAGTTTTTCTTTGTATTGTACCATGGATCTTATTGTATAGTGTTCCCTTTCTTGTACAACTCTGTTTGGAGTACATAATTGTCTTATTTTTTTAATTATTTAATTACTTAATTACTAAATTTTAATTTACTTAATTTTATTTACTTAATTAATTACTTTTCTCTGTATCTATCACTCATTAATTCCCAAACTTTTGAACAAAACTTGAAAGTTGTTATTAATATATTCAAATTCATCAAGTAGCACATCCTCTTTTCCCAAAGGAATTCACTCCTCAACCCCATGTCTGCTTTTCCACTTCCCACTGGCCAATGTGTAGGCCTCCTGCATCTGGGATCATTCCATCACTTTTACCTGAGAACTAACTCCCTCTTCTGGATTGGTTCCATTGGTTCCTGAGTCCCACTGTCTGATTTACATCTCTGTTTTGTGGCAGTACATTCTTCAGTACCTTCTCAAAAAGGACTGCAGGAAACATTTTTGAGATGTTGTTTATTAGGCAGGAAAGGCTATGTGGTTTCTCAACCTCAGCACTGTTGACATTGAGGTCATATAAATCTTTTTTGAGGGAAGCTTAGTGTCATCCCTGGGGTCTACCACCTAGATAAGAGATACCAGGGGCACTCCCCTCAGTTGTGGTAAACAAAGGTATTTCAAGACATTGCTAAATGTCCCCTGGAGATCAGTGTCAACTCCACTGAAAACCACCGGGCTCTGTAAACATATTCACTTCCAAATCTCAGTTGCTTAATGAGCAAATGTTTGTTGCTTGTTTGTGGTACACGTGCAGTGTAGGTTGGCATTGAATTCTGTTCCTCATGTTAATTTGTATAATTATTCAGGAACCCAAGGTGACAGACACACTCTCATCTTTTATTGGCACAATAACTGTATTCTAAGATCAAAGGAGCTAAGAGATTGGGGAGCAGGGCAATTTTCACTATCTCCATTCAGAACTGGCAGACTTGACTTCTTCTCGTATTCTACTGGCCAGAATTAGTGACCAGAATATCCATTTTTAATTTCAAGGAAGATAAAGAAAAATGATCTCTATCACATTACAATTCTGAAAATATCTTTATTTTACCCTTATCTAATTAATAGTTTGGCTGGGTTTAGAATTCTCCATGACAAAACAATTTTGTGATATAAATATCATTTCACAGATGAAGGAACGCCTTCAGAGAGGTACAGAACTAGTAAATAGTATAACTGGGAATGAACCAACTTCAAATCAGGGGCAATGCTGTGTATTCATTGTACCCAAATCTCATTTTTCTCCTGGGCATAGAGATAAACTGCATTTTCCAGCCTCCTTTCACTAGATTTGTCTCTGTGACTAAACTGTGGCCAGTAGAATGGGGCAGAAGTGATGTGTGCCTGGTCCACAAAAATATTCCATGTGCAGTTCTCTATTACCTCTTTCTTCCCTCATGGTAGACCCAGAGGCCATGAGTTGAATGGTGTCATCATCAAATGGAAAGCTTGACTGTCTGAATGATGTAATAAAGAAGAGTCCTGCACCAACCTCCCTGGACAATGAATGATCAAGTAATAAACTTTTGCACTAAATAATAAACTTCAGCTACTGAGGTACTGAAGTTAGTTACTTTCCTAGCTGGTGTTATTTCTCCTAACAGAGAAATGGATACTAGAAGTAGACTGATGCCATAAGACTTGAGAGAGTTATCTTTGACTTAGTAATCTAGAAGCAAGTGACAAGAAACTCAGGGCAGAGGTAGAAAGATGGTAACCATGCTATGCAATGGAAAAACGTTTGATAAACTCTTTCATATAATAATGTGGAGGGTAGATAATATATCTCCTATGCCAGCAGCTCTAGGAAAAGTGATTGAAAAGAACTTAAGTGTTAATGTATAAGTTACTAGAGATGAGAATTTGCCAGTTTGCCAGCAGAAATGAAAAGATATAAAAAAGACTCCAGAAATATAAAATCTTGAAGGATTGTAAAAACCATTTTTGTTCCATACCACTCATAGTAGAAGACACAATTGAGAAATTCCATAAAATCTCACCTTGGGGCAAAGAACAAGTTAAAGATGTGGTCCATTTTAGTCTGATAGCCTCAAAACAGGAGCCATTCTATTGAGAAAGAGGCAGGGAGTGATAAGTCAAATAAAATGGATTTGAGAGCTATGTTTCCAAAGAGTATTTGGATTAAACCCCAGCAAATTAGGTATAGAAGGAAGTAATTCAATAAAGACCATATGTGATAAGCCCTTAGCTAACATCATACTCAACTGTGAAAAACTGAGAGCTTTTTCTCTAAGATCAGGAATAAGACAAGGATGCTCACTCTCACCATTTCCATTCAATATAATACTGGAAGACCTAGCCAGAGCAATTCAGTAAGAAAAATAAATAAAAGGCATCTAAATCGGAAATGAGGAAAGTAAAATCATTTCTATTTTCAGATAACATGATCTTATGTAGAAAGAACCCTAAAGACTACACACACACACAAAACACACACACACACACAAACACACACACACACATAAAAAAACCTGTTAGAACTAATAAGCAAATTTAGTAAAGTTGCAGGATATAAAATCAATATGCAAAAATCAGTTGCGTTCCTAGACAATAACAATGAACTATCAAAAAATATTAAGAAAACAATCCTATTTACAATAACATCAAAAAAAAAAATACTTAGGAATAAATTTAACCAAGGAGGTGAGAGATCCATACACTGAAAACTAAAACATTAATGAAAGATACTAAAGAGGACATGAATAAATGGAAAGATAGTGTATGTGGATTGGGAAAATTATATTACTAAAATGTCCATACTACCCAAAGTGATCTTCAGATTCAGTATAATCCCTATCAAAATGTCAGTGGCATTTTTTACAGAAATGGGAAAGAAAGTACTAAAATTCGTATGGTACCACAAGAGACCACGAATGACCAAAACAATGTTGAGCAAGAAGAACAAAGTCATCTTACTACCTGATTTCCAAATATATTCCAAAGCTATAATAATCAATGGTACTATAGTTTCATAGTAATCAATGCCAGCATGGTACTGGCATTAAAACAGACATGTAGACCAATGGAACAAAATAGAGAGTACAGAAATAAGTCCACATATTTATGGTCAATTGATTTGCCACAAAAGTGCCAAGAACATGCAACAGGAAAAGGACAGCCTTTTCAACAAACAGTGTTGGGAATACTGGTTTTCCACCTGCATGGGAATGAAATCAGACATTTGTCTCATTTCATGCAAAAAAATCAACTCAAAATGGATTAAAGACTTAAATGTAAGACCTAAAGTTATAAAGCTATTAGGAGAAAACATAAGGAAACATCTTCTTGACACTGAGCTGGGCAATGGTTTTTTTAGATATGACTTGCAAAGCACAGGCAACAAAAGCAAAAACAACAACAACAACAAAAACAAAACGAAACAAAAAAACAAACACCACACAAAATGGTTTGCATCAAATTAAAAAGCTTCTGCTCAGCAAAGAAAAAAAAATCGACAACGTGAAGAGACAACATACAAAATGGGAAAAATATTTGTAAACCATACATCTGATAAGGTTAATACCCAAAATATATAGGAACATAATAGCAAGAAAACAAATAATCTGATTATAAAATCGGTAAAGTACCTGAACAGATATTTCTTAAAAGAAGGCATACAAATGGTCAACAGATATATGAAAAGATGCTCCCCAGCACTAATCATCAGGGAAAGGCAAAGCAAAATCACAGTGAGATACCACCTCCCACCTGTTTAAATGGCTATGATCAAGAAGAAAGAAAACAAGTATTAGTGAGAATGTGGATATATAGATACACTGAATGCCTCAATTACTATCACGATATCCCACACAACATTACTTTTATTTTACAGCTTAAGAAATGAGGCAATGGCTCATATCTTTCGAATTCACTGCCTTGCCATGTACCCAATCACCCAGAAGCAACTAAGCTATTGATTAGTGGAATGGAGTTGAAATGATTGACAACACCTTGCAGACTTGGGATGTGTCCAATCCAATGAGATATATTTTTGGAGCTTCTGACCAATTTATCTTTCTCCCATATCCAAAATATAAAGATCTTGGAACTAAAAGGGTGGAAAGAAAATGTCTTCTTTTCATTATTATCCCTAATAGTCTACTTGTAAAATTGTGCTTCCCATTCCTGCAATGCTTGGATCTGCTGATTTTTAGGTCTTAGTTCTCAAAGGAGAAAGTGTCTACCAGGTACACACTAATGGTTACATTGAGTAGAAGTTGTGGAATGTAAGCTAGTCATTTGGGTTCTTCATACCAGTCAACTGACAGTTAAGAAAGGGTGTTACTTTGTTGTCTGAAGTTACTTTGTTGATCCTGATTATTAAGGACAAAAAAGTTAGCCATTACACAACAGGGTCCAAAGGAGATTTTTGGAACCCAGGGAATTTTACGGGACCCCCTTTTAGTAGTTCAATGTCCCGATGTCATAGTTAACGGAAGACTGAAGAAACTCAGTACAGTCGAGACCACGAATGTTTCATTCCCTCAGGAATGAAGGTTTGAGTTATTCCGTCAAGTAAAGAATGATTACTAGCTCACATTGTCACTGATCACATAGGGAACATAGAGCCACCAGTTATAGAATGGAGGACCATGGTAGCTATATATTTTCTTCCTTGTTTGTTTTATACATATATTTATCAATTTCTTTTTTTCTCTTCCTCATTGTGTTAAGGGTGTTGGTGGTAGTTACCATATAATGTAGGCTTTAAATTAAAGAAGGGGTATGTCATCAACCTATAAGAAGAATGAACATCATTCAGAGATGGATACAGTTTCTAATAAGACTTTGGGTTTTCTTGTTTGGGGAAAGGATGAACATATTATTTGTAGGAGCAATCATTGGATCCTACTCAGCAGAAGAACGATCTTGTCTTATTGTTCTAAAGTTTAAATGCATGTATAAGATTATCTATGGACACTGAGGATTCAGAAAGGTAGACAGTGCCTATGCTGTTGAACCTCAGCACCATTCCTGACCATTGGGGCCCTTCCCCATATGCAGGACCTAGTTTATAAAATAGATTTGCCAATGACTGGCCCTCATCCAAGATTCAGAAGGTGAGAGGGAAAGATAAACCATTATTCTCTGGCAGCAGCTCCTGGCAGACACATGGGCAGACAGCAGACATGAACTTCACAGTGGCTTCCTGGTGAACTCCCTCGGAGCACCTGCTTCTGCAACACAGGCCATGGAATCCATGGGTGTCAACTTTCCTGCCTTCCTGCCCTTTCCGAGTCACTAAAAATCAGCTATGAGATTCTTGACTTTTTACCCTCCAATTCTTCCAAAAGTTTGTAAGCAGTTAGTTTACTCCCTTCGTTCTCTTCCTACTTAAAATTGCTGGACTGATTTCTGGTCTCCTGAGCAGCACCGGATAAATACTTGTTTTCTCTTCTTTCTCCGCTATACCACTCTACACCTGTTCTGTGTTTAGCCCTGTGGGATGTGATTTAGGAGACACAGTAGAAGAAAAGGCATCACTATATCTGGTAACTGCTTGCTGTATAGCAAAGCACCCCAAATTTAGTGGCATTCAACAACCACCATTTTATTATGCTCACAAATTCCATGGGCCAAGAATTTTGACGTGACACAACACCCTGGCTTGTTTCTATTACATCACGTCGTGGCTTGTCTGGGAAGAAGCATCATTTGGAGCTAATGCCACAGCTGATTTTTAAATCATCTGAAGGCTTTTTCATTCGTGTGTCTGGCACTTGAGCTGGGAGGACTTGATGTCTATTACTATATGGTATATAATGTCTATACTGTCGTGGACCAGAGTGCACACAAGTGTTCTCACCATGCAGCTTGGTTTCCTCACAGTATGGCAGCCTCAGAGCAGTCAGACTTCTCACATGGTGGCTCAGGGCTCCAGGCCTGAGCCAGCAAACAAGATGGAAGCCGCATCTCCTTTTATGACCCAGCTTGAGAGTTCATACAGGGTCAAGCCCCTGAACTCTATTAGCCAATTACTGTCAGAGGGCCATCAAGCTATAAGGGGAGGTGCATAGACCCCCAGGTTGATAGGAAGACTGTCAAAGAATTTAGGGGCCATGTTTAAAAATTTTAATACCCTCTGATTGAGAAGTCAGAACTCCTCTATTTGCAGTCCTACTTCCTCCTGCTTGGAGTGTTCTGTCATCATCTGAATCTCAACACAAATGCTTCCCCACAGAGACACCGTGGAGAAGAGTAGTTAAGCACACTGACCATGAAGTCAGCATTTCAGTGCAAATCTCAGCTCCACCACATACTGGCCAAGTGACCACAGCAGTTACTTACTCTAGCTGTAATGGAGTGTCTGCTCTTGTAAGAAGAGGATAACCGTATCTACTTCAGAAGCTTGATGTAAGACTTTTAATGCATTGAATGGTGGCCCCAACAAAAAATACTGTCCATTGGGAACCCATTTGGAAATAGGGTCTTTGTAAATGGAATGCAGTTAAGGATCCTGTGATGAGACCAACCTGAGTTAGATGGGCTTTAAATCCAAGAAGTGCCTTTATTAAGAGACCAGTTGTGCTTCACGTAATAAGCGCTGTACGAGTGTTATTATCTTTACTTAAGTTATCTCCCCCTTCCATCACTCAGTCCTATGACTTTTGTTTCATAGTTCCTATCAATTGTTCATTTTTCTTATTCGTTTCCTTACTTATTATCTGCCTTTGTGTACTATAATATAGGCACCTCAATAGAGGGGTCCTTGCTCTTCTTCATTATTGTGTCCCCAGTCTCTTAGAGCTTGAGGACAGGTATTAGATGGTCACTATTTCCTGAATAAATGGATAATCAAGTGGGTCTGGAAAAAAAAATCACAGAAAAAACAAATGCTAAACTACATGCTCAAGTAGGATTTCAAATGAGAAGTGCACGGTACGATGGAAGAGTTCTGAAGGCTTCATGAAAGAGGTGGAAATTGAGGTGGGTCTTATGGAGAATGAAAGTTCAGTGTGGGGAAAGTATCTTGAAGGTCAGAGACAGATATTATTCAGCTTTATATTCCCACTCCACCACATGAGTTTCGGGCAACTAAGATATCCTCAAAGATAATTTTTAAACTGAATTGAATTTAGGAAAGTGAACATTTCAGAAAATGAGCAGTATGAGTACCTTCTAGAAGGATTCTAGGAGGAATGAACAAGGAACACATAAATAAAACAGAAACACTCTGAACCCATTTGTTCGATGGAAAGTGGGATTGAAAATCCTTTTCATACTTAATCTCCTACAACTTATTTAATACCGATTCCACTTTATTGAGAAGGAGCTTCCCTTCTGAAAATATGCCCACCAAGAAGAATAGCCCTTACTATTGACCTAAACTGATATCTGGTCCAATTCGGTCATTGTGAAGGTAGAGAGCTCTACTAGCGCTCCCAGTCTCTGCTTCCGAGACGAACAGCTCAAGCAGCCTGCTTGTCACATCTTCCCTGCATCCTGTGCATCTGAACAAATCTACCCTTAAGTAAATCAGGCTGGGTGTGGTTTTTTTTCTTCCCTTTTCTTTATTTTTTTTATAGTTCTTTCCCTTGGCTGCTCATATGGTTATTGCTTCATAAGGAAAAAAAAAAGCCACATACAAACTCTTCCTATATCTTTTTGGTGGCTTCGACCTATTCATTTCTAGAACCTATTTCCTTTTATTAATAGGTGAGTGAATTGAACTGATTCTCCAACTCAGTTTCTTAGCATTTTACCACACTTCTAATTTCAATCTTCTTTTATTGTTATGACAGACCAGCAGACCATTTTCCTTTTTTTGTCTCAGTTGTGCAATGACCTATACGAATAAAAGTACTTTAAAAAGATGCCATAACGAGTAATCAGAATTGTAAACATCTTAAATCAACACACACCACTGAAAATCAGTCTCCAGAAAAGGCAAACATCTTCCAGAAACACTGTGGCAAAAATGAAATCATAAAAAAGAGACATTAGAATAGATAAGGAAACATAAATACTTCTGCCCCCCCAGATTCCCCCCATTTCATTTGATCTCATATCTGTGATAAAATACTGTTGCAATTTAATGAGAAAAAGTTGTTTACAATGAATTTAAATATAGGCTCTTTATTTTCGAATCTCCTCTTTTTGTCTTTCAGTTTCATTATCTGTAAAATGGAGGTAGTTTTGGTGACTGTCTCGGGTTGATTCACTGATATATGATTCTGTGGGTTTTTTTCTGTTTCATCTCATTTCTTGCCACTCGATTGGCATGGGGTTATCTATTAAAGGGAAATGCGTAGACATGGCATTGAAAAACAGAGCTAGTCTAATGATTGGCTTTAATTTTTTTATCATCTTAAAGGGCGCTCGCTAAGTTTACCTAAGTTGGAAGGGAAAGAATGAGACTGGTCTTTATGAAATGCTGGAGAGTGGGTCACCCTTGAGAGTTGCTCCGCAGAACAGGAGGCTGGGAACGGACCCTGTAGAGATGCTGCTTTAATTCACCCTGCTGAGCAATCTCCCCAAAGGGCCAAGGCAGATCTGCTTGGGCACCTCATGGCCATGCTGGGGTGGAGTGAAAAAGCCTATTCAAGAGAGCTGTCACGGGCAGCACACATCTTGTACAAGCTCTGAGCTTCTTTCTCTCCAGGGCCTTTCTACAGCACTCTGTGCTTCTAGAATTAAGTTAGCTACCTAGAGAGCTGTATTACTTTTTTTCTACCACTGGGAGAGCACTTAGTTGAGTCCTGTGTTGTTTATGTAGATGGAGGCAATGGGAAGCAGAAAGCCCAATATACTATCATCTTGTCTCAGATTTAATTGGTGAATTCTCTTTTGGATGGAACTGCATCTGCTCAGTGAAATTGTAAATGGCCACTTACCTCTTGGAACTGACTCATTTTGGGCCTGTTTTTTTCAATGTCTCCCATAATAGAACAGTAAACAATTCAAGGGTAGGGTTATTTGTTCTCTTTGGCTTTCTCAGTGTTTCACCTAGCATCTTCCAGCACACACCTACAGTCCTATTTAAATAACAATTATCCCACACTGAGTCAGAGCAAATAATAAAGCTCTCTGCAGATTCATTTCAAACCCCAGTGACTGGGAAGGTCAAAACCTTGGGGGAAAAAAAACCTAAAACACAAATAACTCAGTCTCTCACAAGCTCCAATAACAACTCTTACAGACCAATAGCAGAAACAGTGTCTGAAATATTATTATCACTTCAAATATCAGATTACTCTTTTATCTTAATTTGGAGGCAGATCTCTCCTCTATCCCTAGCAATCATTCTATAGTGATTAAGGAGAGTTCACAAAGTATTAGATCCATTTCCAAACATTTTGTTTGGGTAGCATCTAGTTACCTAAACTAACTCATGTAGTTCTTACATCAACCCCATGAGATAGATACTGTAATTGTCATACTATAATTGTTTCCATTTTACAGATGAGGAAACTGAGATGCACAGAGATCAGGAATTTGCCCACAGTCACATGGCTAAGAATGGGATTAAAGAAATCTAATCATAGGTAGTTTGGCTCAGAAACTGCACACTTTCAGCAGGCAGGCTCCACGCACACCTGCCGATTGAAACATAAATGTAAGGACCATGTTGGGAAGTGTCCTTTCAATTTTGCTCCCTAATCATTATGCCCATTTCTCTGTCCCTGCACTTTGTCTAACATGATGTCCTTAGGGATAAGGGGAGGGAGTAGGTCTAAGAAGTTATGATATGGGGAGCTCTCCTGACCATAGAAGGAAGAAGAGGGAAACGAGGCTCCCATCTCTCTGGGGGATTATGGAGAGATGAAGGAGACAAAGTTAGGAGAAACAGGGTTAGAGTGGGAGAGAATGACTTTGTGTTCCTAAGCCAAGTCCCACAGGCTCCCCTAACATTGACATCGAGGCTGCTGAAGGCTTGACAACAGTGATCACCAGATGGGTGACCCTTTAACAAAGCCAACACTGCAGGTGGACCACGTGAGTCTGGGTCAAAACGTCAGTGAAAGCTGCTTTGCAGGACCAATGGGAATGAACAGGAGGCTGGATCAGCAGCAAAGTCTCCCCCCCCCCGCCCCCACAGGACTTGATCAAGCAAAGCAACAAGGACCCAGAGGTAGACGAAGTGCAGACATCAGCAGCAAATGCCAGCAGGACATGATCAGAGATCAGACCATGCACACCTCACGAGCACAACTGGGGACCAGCAAGGCACCGGGGAACCCCCATTTTTGCTAATTTTTTTAATTGGGAAAATTAGAATGAGATTTTTTTTAGCCTCATAGTAATATGAAAATGCCTCCTTGAAGAGAAGTAGCTGGGTGCAGGCCCAAATCTGGGGGGAAAAAAATCAGTCATTTTAAAGAGATTGAGTTACTTTAAGAGATGTCTTAATTGATTCCATTATATGCTGATTGAATTAAAATTAAAGTTTTATTTCCTTCTTTTGAAGGTGGACTCAAGAGGAAGATTAATGAAACGAATTAAATAACTACCCTTTCTTCACCCTGGTGGCATGGTGTCTTAGTTTTAATTTGTCTGCAAAAATTTCTTCCCAACAGGGAAGGTTCTGCATCAGTCCCTATTTGATGGGCAGAGTTCATCTCTTTTAAACTTTCTTTCTAAGGGTGCACATGGGTTTAGACATTAGTTCCTACTATAGGTTGAAAGGGCTCTAAATATCTTCAACCCTCTTGAAGAATGTTATTAAAACAGTAGCAAAATACAAATGCATTCATCCATTCATTCAACAAATATTGATTGAGTGCCTACTCTGCTAGGCATTCAGGATAATATAAAATAACCAAAGTTCTTGCCCTAAAGGCTTGACTATTAATATCTTTTCTGTCTAACAATACTGTAGTTTCCCAGACACTTCATTTTCTTCCTTCCTTTCTTTCTTTCTTTCTTTCTTTCTTTCTTTCTTTCTTTCTTTCCTTCCTTCCTTCCTTCCTTCCTTCCTTCCTTCCTTCCTTCCTTCTAGATTTATTTTAGAGAGAGAGTATGGGTGGGGGGAGGGGCAGAGGGAGAGGGAGAGAAAGAATCTCAAGCAGACTCCCCACTATGCATGGAGCCTGACATGGGGCTCAATCTCACAACCCTGAGATCCTGATCTGGGTCAAAATCAAGAGTGGGTTGATGCTTAACTGACTGAACCACCCAGGATCCCCTGACCTTATTTTCTGAGCTGCTTTTTTTCCTTAGTACCGCTATGGCCCACTACCCATAACAAAATAAGCAGTGAAATTAGTCAAAACTCTTACAAATGAATGAACTAACCGGTTTGAACGACAGCATGAATTTATTTTATTGACTCACAGAAACAAGTCAGTACAAGTTTAGTTCAGGGTCTTGCTTTCAATAACCATTAAATATTGATCTCTTTCCTCCTCCTGGCCCTCTTTTCCTCTTTCCCTCAATGTGAGCTTCATTTTCAGCTCTTCTTTGTCCATAGAGGGTAGAAATTTGCTCATGTATGTCTTAGGCTTACAACCTGCTACTTTGTTAATGTCTGCAGAGAAAAGTTTCTTTCCCAAGAGTTCCAGCAAAGTTCTGAGTATGTCTTTCATTGACCCACTGTGGTTCACATGCCTGTCTTTGAGCCAGAGATTGTAGTCAGAGAGATGGGGGTCTCTGGCTGGCCATACCTGGCTCACACATCACCTTTGGATCCAGTAGTCTGGTCCAAACCACCCAAATCCCTTGAACTTGCAGAAGATCCCAAGACAGTTTGGGTTTGTATTACCAAAAGGAGGAATAGAGGCTGCTGGTCAAACAAAAGCAACAGATGGCCCAGATACTTAACTAAAAAGCTTTATACTTTATATAGTAATATTCTAGTTAAAGCTTCCAATTTGAACTAACTGGGAGGTGGAAATTTTGGCTACAGTTGTAGAAACATTTAAAAGAAGTTTCTTTCTGTTTCTTTTAAATGAATTTCATGTGGGTTTGTAACAGAACAAATTTACTAAGCTTTGCTTCCATTTGCTTAAGGCTAATTGCTGTAAAGAATACATGGAAAGAGTTTGAGAGAAAAGAAGCTTCTCAAGTATTTGAGAATGATTGAAAATGTAGTTCTTTAAGAGGTTTTAAGTACTTCACTGCAATTCTTCATACGCTGTTCATTTACATGGCCAAATTATCACGGATTCTGACTTAATGAGGTGTTAGTACATATGCAGATGACATTATTGAGTTTGCTTTAAATAATCCTCAAGGCGTAGTGTTTCCTCCACCACTGGGAGAGTTGTGCAAATGTTTGCTGAACCTTTTTAGAGCAAAAGCTTTAAAGATTAGCCCATTTTTTAAAATTGAAATCACATTAATCTAGTTTGAAGCATAGACTTTTTGACTCAAGACAAAGTAGGTCTTGCTCATTTTAGACATCTTTCTTATCCTACAGGATCTCCAGTCTGTCTCTTGGAACTGTGTGTCTCTACGTGTGGCCTATAATAGTGTCCTTAACGTGTGGTCCCTCAATTACTACAGATAAGCAAGAAACCAAATACAGAAATTGAGAGTACTTAGAAACTTTTATAGCATTTAAATATTTTGTAACACCCAAATACACACGCAACACATTAATCTTGTTGAACATGGTAGAGACTAGTTCAGGTATTCTTAACTTGTGTAATGGATCGTGTTTGCCAGTTGCCTTCTAATACAGCACAGAGGACCACACATGTTATCACAATGCTGGACCACGTCTTATTTGTGAAGGATTGAAAAAAAGGAGAGAAAGAAAACTAGTCTCTTATCCCAGATAGTTTGAAAAGAATAACTACCAAAGAAATTGTCTGAAAGCATCTGAAAGCTACAAAGACAGTAAAGAGTTACTCAGCCCAAATATGGAAGAAGATAGCATCATGTAAGACCCCAAATGATCCCAGTAATGTTTGTATATGGTGTCTGGAACCCCCCCCCCCAATTATACAAATGTTTGAGGAACAAAACAATGTGATTAATGATCAAAATAAGCATTAGACAATATTAATAGACTTACCGATAATCTAGATAATGGGTTCATCAGTTATGGAATTGAAAATAACTATGCTTAAGATGTCCTAGAAATAAGATAAAAGTGGGAATTTTGTTAGGGAGCTGGAACATATTTTATATAAGTACCAAGTGGAAATTATACAACGAAAAGATGCAACAACTGTGTCGAGAGTTCAATGAATGGATTCATCAGCAGATTAGACGCTGCTCTGAAAGAAAATTAGTGAAATAAAGAGAATTAGGGAAACAGAAAATAGCTCAGAGAAAAACATACAGAATGCAGCAAGGAGAGACAAAATGACAGAAAACACACTGCACAAATGTAAAAACACCTGAGATACAGTGAAAATATCTCTGTACATGTAATTGGAATCTTAGAAGGAGAAGGGAGACATAATGAGGCTGAGTAATACCTGAAGAGAAAATGGAGAAGAATTTTTCCAAATTGACAGAAGATTTCAAGCCATAGATTCAAGAAGCACTATGAATCTTAAGCTAGATAAATACAAAGAAACCACACTGAGGTGTATCACAGTCAAATTGCTGAAAGCCAAAAAGAAAAAAAAAAGAAAGAAAAGAAAAGGAAAACTGCAAAGCATCTAGAAAAAATAATGTTACCTTTAAAGAGCAGCAATTCAACTAAGCAGATTTCTCAACAGAAATAATGTATGAAGCAAGTGAAAGAAATGAAATTTTGAATTGTTAAAAAAGCAACTATCAACTGATAGTTCTGTACTCAGTGGAAATATTCTTCAAAAATAACAGTGAAATAAGGAAACTGTCAGAGAAACAAAAAACCGGGAGAATTTATCACTGGTATATGACCCCAGAGAATATAAGAATATTCTATAGATAGGGGCACCTGCGTGGCTCAGTCGGTTAAGTATCTGCCTTTGGCTCAGGTCATGATCCCGGGGTCCTGGGATGAGCCCTACATCAGGCTCATCCTGCTCCCTGCTCAGCGAGGAGCCTGCTTCTCTCTCTCCCTCTCTTCCTACCCCCACACCCCTCCAACTTGTGATCTCTCTCTCTCACTCTCACAAATAAATAAGTAAAATCTTAAAAAAAAAAAAAAAACCCAGAATATTCTAGAGGTAAAAGGAAAATGATCATGGTTAGAAGCTCAGAGTTGCAGGAAGGTATGAAGAGAAATGTAACAGTAAACATGAGTAAGTCTAAATGGACGTCAATGGTGCAAAACAATAGAATTTCTTATGGAGTTTGAAATACACAGTTACAATAGGCATATTGTAGCAATTGAGGAGGAGAATACACAGATACAAATGTTGAAAAGCCTTTGGACATCCAGAAAAAGAAACAAAATACTTACTTACGTTAAAAATTTGAAAAGTCAAGGGCAATGGTTCTCAACCAAGGGTGATTTTGTCTTCCAAGGAACATTTGACAAGATCTTGAGACATTTTTGATTGTCACATCTTAGAGGATGTGGCTGGCTGTCAATTGGTAGAAGCCAGAGATGCTGCTAAAATCTTACAATGCCCAGAAAAGCCTCTCTCATAACAGGGGATTATCTGGTTCAAGCTGTCAATAGTGCTGAGGCTGAGAAGCCCTGATCTAGGGTTATTACTGAAGGATGGAGTCAAGGCATGGGACTCAGGCTAACAGAGAGAGCAAAAATGACTAAAATAATAAATTCATATGGGGGCAAGAAAAAAATACAAAAAAAAAAAAAGGAAGCTAGATCAGGTGGGATAAATAGAAATTAAATCATATGATGGTAAATTTACAATCAAGTCTAGCAGTAATTGCATTAGATATAGATGGACAGATTCTGCACTTTAAAAATGATTGTATTACTGGATAAAATAAGCATGTGCCATTTAAAATAAATGTACCTTAAAATAAAATGCAGAAAGGTTTAAATGACGTTGAATATATTTCTTGAAAAATGAATGAATGAAAAAAATTTTCAGCAGTTTCCTATTGCTTCTAGAAGCATTTGTACATGGTACCCACCCCCCCAATCCAGACATTCAATTCAAAGCTTTTTTGCACTGTGACAGTTAGTAGTAATTGCAGATTCAATTTTGTGATAGATTTCACTAGACCTGAACTTCAGGAGGGCAAAGATTAGGTTTGCTTTCCTGGTATAAACACAGCATCTGCCATGGTACCCAGCATATAGCTGGTATTCTATATATAGAATGACTTAAAAATATTTATGGAATTCCTTTATCGTAATAGTTCTCTAACTTTTGGGTCTTGGATCCTTTTATTAAACTACTAAAAATCACTGAGGATTCCAAAGAGCTTGTTTAGTCATATCAATCAAGAATTTTCATATTAGATACTAAAACTGAAAAAAATTTAAATACCTTTATTAATTCATTTAAAAATAATAAACCTCTTACATGTTAACATAAATTACATATTTTTATGAAAATAACTATATTGTCAAAAAATCTCATGAGAATAATAGCATTGTTTAACTCTTTGGAAATCTTATTAGTGTCTGGTTTAATAAAGACAACTGGGGTGCCTGGGTGCTTCAGTTTATTAAACGTCTGCCCTCGGCTCAGGTCATGATCCCTGGGTCCTGGGATCCAGCCCTGCGTGAGGCTCCCTGCTCAGTGGGGAGTCTGCTTCTCTCCCTCTCTCCCTCTGCCCCTCCCCCCTCCACTTGCTTGTGCATAGGCACATGTGAGTGCATGCTCTCTCTCAAATAAATAAAGAAAATCTCTAAAAAAAATCCAGCTGGACTTTTCTATTGCTTACACATTTAATATGTTGCAATATGTTGTTTTGGTTGAAATATATAAAAAGTTGATCTTATGCAGACATTTAGTTGGAAAAGGGAAGAGCATTTTGATAGCGTTTTCAGAAAATTGTGGTTATTATTGTTTGATATTACTCCAAAACTTGGCAAGTAGTATTTTCTTTTCTTTTTGTTTTTTTAAAGATTTTATTTATTCAATTGAGAGACAGAGAGCGCACCTGCACCAGCAGGGGGCGGGGCAGAGAGAGAAGCAGTCCTCTCTGAGCCGGGAGCCTGACCTGGGGCTGGATCTCAGGACCCCGAGATCTGGACCTGAGCCAAAGCCATACTCTTAACCAACTGAGCCACCCAGGCACCCCGACAAGTAGAATTTTCTTAAAGGTTAATTACAATATGGAATTGGAAAACATATCAATTACATCTTCATACTGTTATTTTAAAATCTGTGCATCTATTTTGTACTTTGAATGGATCTTTTATCCATGCATTGGATATATGGAAAATATTAATTCATCAAATTATGAAGATCTCCTAAAGATTGATACATTTCATTGTACAGTATAAAACATGCGTTAGTTAATGCAACAACCAATTTCATCAGAAAATATTGGGACGTGATGAAGCTTAGGTATACCATATCTATGTTAGGTGTGAGTTTCAAAACTCCTAATTTTCATCTGAAAGCTCAAGGTTTATCACTGGCAGCAATCACTATCAGTTGCTTTCTTTGAAGTAAGAGGCTCACTTCATTCATTTTGAGACAGTATCTGCCAGATACTGAGAAGTCTGAATAATTGTAGTTTGTCTGTCAGTCATTTTTTTCAAGTAAAAATGTGTTCTATGTTAAAAAATAAAAAGGATCTACTTCAGTTCTCAAAGAACCACACAAGTGCTTTTCCTGAAGATAACAGTTTTATTCTGTAGATGGAAGAACTTCATGCATATTTTCCATTTTGTCAAATAGAAGATTAAAGGGACATATACTCAGGGATCAAGATTTAATAAAATTAAAAAATTTAACTATTTCTTCAGGGGCAGTCTTCTTTTTTTAAGGATTTATTTATTTATTTGAGAGATAGCAAGAGAGAGCAAGGAGGGGGAGGGGCACAGGGAGAAGGAGAGAGAGAATCTCAAGCAGACTCCCCATGGAGCATGGAGCCCAATGTGGGGCTGAATCCCAGGACCCTGAGATCATGACCTGAGCTGAAATCAAGAGCTTAGCTGACTGAGCCACCCAGGCACCCTCAGGGACATACTTAAATGTGCTCTTTTGTTTTTCTTCCTGTGAGTGTATGTCAATAAAGAACACAATTACTAGCTAATAGAGTCTTGTGATTTGGCATGAATTTCTGCAAAAGAACCAATAGTTTTACTCACCACTGCTTTTGTATCATTAGAAAAAATGTCAAGATGGTGCCTACAGAAACAGTTTTCGCCTCACGAATTCTCTGAGAGAGAGTCTTGGGGACCACTGGTAGTCTCACAGACCACACTCTGAGAAGCACTGCTTTGTATAGACATGTCAGGTGTAACCATCAAACTGCCTACTTGTCACCGTGCACTCCTCACCTCCACATTTGGGGATATCTTCATTTAGGAATGCTTTTTTCTCTCACCTCTGCCTTCTTCAATGTGGTCTTATCCTCCCAAGGTATGATGTATTGGCTGACCTCAAAGTGGATTTGATTACCAGCACTCTGAGTCCTGCCACTGTTCTGAACATCTCATAGTATAATTCCACATTGTTCCTCTAATCAAGTCCTCTAATTGTGTCATCACTGTTACAGTCTGAGCTTTCTAAAGGGGAGCTCTGTGTGCTATTGATCTTTGAAAAGTACTTAGTGCCTAAGAAAAGGTTCTGCACATATTACATGCCCCACATAAATACTTATTACATCAAAATGAATTAAATATGATTTTATTAAATCTCATGGAATTTTCTCCAGGAAGTTAATTTTTAAAACCTGCTTTTGCTGTATTTTAAGAAAGCTATTTTTATCATTAATCCTAAAAAATAGAATTAAGACTATTAAACCCAGTGACCTGGGTGACTTAATGCCAAATTTGATGATTTTGCTCGAGATTGAGTATTCACTCCTTCACTCACTCATTTGTATTCCTTCATTAACTTTCATTTTTAAACAAGAATTTATTGGGGCATGTGGGTGGTTTAGTTGGTTAAGCATCCGCCTTCAGCTCAGGTCATGATCCCAGGGTCCTGGGATCTAGCCCCACATAGAGCTAGATTTTTAAATCTTTAAAAAAACAAAATGAAATAAACAAAAATTTCTTTAGCTCCTACTATGTGGTAGTCATGACAGATATGATGGAAAACAAGACACGGCACCTCATCCAAAGGGCTTATATTTATTCAGAAACTAGAATCATGATCACCGGCAAGAGTACGGCCCTCTCTAGTCATTTGGTAGAAAGAGTTCCTACCATCATAAAGTGCCTAAAGTGGAGTGTAACTGAAGAGACATGTACGTCCAAAAATTAAAACACAGTATTTTGGACACCGTTACAGAAATAAGGAACAATAAAAGATGATGGCTCTGAAGAGGGAGCAAGTCATTCTGCCTGGAGATGTGAATGAGAGCATCACCCCTGAGATAACATTCAAACTAGATCTTAACTAAAAGAACTGTGGCTGGTGGAGAAGGAGACAAGGACAATTCTTGCAAAACCTAAGGAGAGAAACTTGGAATTATGACAGATCCTATTTGTTCTCTGGATGATTAACGCCCATAGGGGCAGGATCGGAGGGTATATGGACGTAGGAGAGGAGGTTGGATTCCAGTTTAGGCTTAGATTATTCCAAGCTAGGTAAGCCATACAAAGGAATTTGAATTTTATGTACAAGCCTAAGGGATCCAATGCAAATTTTTAAGAAGGATGGTGATGTGAACACCTCTGCTTTTCTGGTACATCAATCTGATGACCAGCTAGAAAATAATGAGTAGGTAGATAATGTAGAGAGAAGACTGATTAAAGCAACATGCACGATTTTAAGTCAGAAATGCTGAAAACCCCAAACTAACGTATCAGCAGTGAAGAGTGAAGAAAAAGCCAGATTTGGGAGGCATTTCTGGCACAAATAGAACTGATGTGACTTGGCAATAATTTGGATCGTGGGAATGAAGTAGAGGTAGGAGGGAAGGAGACATCAACATTCATGTATTGAAAATTAGAAAAAAGGAGGTGCTCTTCACTAAGATAAGAAAAAAAGATTCATGAGGTAGAATTGGTAAGCAAGATGGGGAGAGAATTTCCCTTTTAGATCCAAGTTAGATTTTAGGAACAAATAGTCCTGTGTCCCTACTCTAGTTTTTCCAACTATTGTACAGATGGTTCCCAACTTAGGATGGTTTGACTTACAATTTTTCGATTTTATGATGGTGTGAAAGCAATAGGCATTCGGTAGAAACCGTACTATGAATTTGGAGTTTGGATCTTTTCCCAGGCGAGGGACATGTGGTACCATAACTCTTGGATGATGCTGGACAGCCACAGCTCCGAGTCACCCAGCAATCATAAGGGTCAACAACTGATACACTGAGAACCATTCTGTGCCCAGACAACCGTTCTGATTTTTGCTTTCAGTATAGCATTCAATAAATTATATGAGATATTCCACACTTCATTATATGATAGACTTTGTGTTAGATGATTTGCCCAAGTGTGGGCTAATGCAAGTTTTCTGAGCATGTTTAAGGTAGGCGAGGCTAAGCTATAATGTTTGGTAGGTTAGCTGTATTAAATGCATTTTTGACTTATGAAATTTTCAACTTACAATGGGTTTATTGGGACAGAACCCCATTGTCAGTCAAGGAAGTTCTGTATATGATATTTTTATTTAATCTGTAAAATGGATATGCTTACTGTGCAGTAAAGAATTTCCTCTTGCCCCGGGAGGGG
The DNA here is from genome assembly GCF_017311325.1 of Ursus maritimus. Taxonomy (NCBI): domain Eukaryota; kingdom Metazoa; phylum Chordata; class Mammalia; order Carnivora; family Ursidae; genus Ursus; species Ursus maritimus. The sequence goes on from NW_024426996.1 coordinate 65,371,107, forward strand.
TCTGGCCTTAAACTTTAAACTCAGAATTTCCCAAGTAATAGGAGTCTTTGTTATTCATGGTGGGTTCCTCAGAGCACACCTAATAGTTTATATTAAGGAAGTGAGTCTTGGTGGATTCCTTGGACCACGGTGTATACCAATCAATCAATCAGAGCTACATAATAAAGCCCTAATAAAAAATGAACACGGAAGCTCAGGCAATCTTCCCAGACTGTTCATACTCTGTTCATATTGTCACCTATGAATGGCAGAGGGTAAAGCGGGCTGAGGACAGCTTCTGTTGAGAAGATTCACATTGGTAACCCTTCTATACTCCACCCTATGCATCCTTCCTTCGACAGTTCTAATTTGTATCCTTTCTCTATAATAGATCATATCTCTGAGTATCATAGCTCTCCGTGATTTCTGTGAGACTTTCTGGTGAATCCTGAAAAAGGTTGATTTGGGGATGCTTCTGAATTTGCAGTTAGTGTCAGAAGTGAATATGGTCTTCTAGGAATTTCTCCCTCTAACGTTGTGGTTGGATCCTGACTCCTTATATTTGAGTTAAGTCTTGGGCACACGTGGCAGTCTGGGGAACTGTGCCTTCAGCTTTACAGTTGGCTTCACTCCAGGTGCTCACGGACTTTTGTGGATTTACTAATTTATTTTATAAATGTTTGCACAAACTATATAATAGACATGGTATGTGGCAGTGGAGCTGGAACAGTAAAAATATACGTAGACTCTGACCTCATGAAACATAGAACCCGGGAATGATTGAGGTCAGGCGGGTGCAATGAACCAAATGTTGGTGTCCACCCCACCCCACAAATTCATATGATCCATGAATCATCCCAATTCTCAATGTGATGGTAGTAGGAGGTGGGGCCTTTGGGACGTAATTAGGTAATAATGATGGAACTATCACAAATGGTATTAGGATCGTCTGCAGCCAAAAAGAGAGTCTTCCCCAAAACCCAACCATGCTGCTAGATCTCAGGCTTCCAGCTTCCAGAACTATGAGGGGAAAAAAAATTCTGTTGTTTATAAGCTACCCAGTCTAGGGCACTTTGTCGTAGTAGCCATTTGGTTTATAAATATAAACATGGGTGTCATCAACATCAAGATGATATTTGAATTCATAGATATGGATGAAGTCATATGAAAAGGGTTTTTATACAGAGTCCTTGAGTCAAGAAGCAAAAGATCTCTTTAAGATCAAAGTAAAACCAAAGATCCTAGAATGGAAGAGGTGGGTTATTCTATACCTGCTTCTCACCTGTAATTGGGAATGTACAACTGAAACACATGATCTGAAGTCATCCAAATAATAATTTATTCCCAGGTGGCTAGGTAAAGGAAACCCCAAATTGACACCTCCTTAAAATATTTGCAGCAGGGGCGCCTGGGTGGCACAGCAGTTAAGCGTCTGCCTTCGGCTCAGGGTGTGATCCCGGCATTATGGGATCGAGCCCCACATCAGGCTCCTCCACTATGAGCCTGCTTCTTCCTGTCCCACTCCCCCTGCTTGTGTTCCCTCTCTCGCTGGCTGTCTCTATCTCTGTCGAATAAATAAATAAAATCTTTAAAAAATATATATTTGCAGCAAACAGAAACACATATACAGAGAGAGAAGTCTCCATAAATGCTGATAGGGAGATTCATTTTATTTTTCTGGTAGACCACGCATCACTGGATTATAACATGTTGCCATTGCAAATACACCTTTGGCCCCGGTGATCTTCTGGAATAAACCAACTCACTTTTAACATTTTATGTTAGCAAGGCAAGTTGTCTGACTCTCAAATGCATTTTTCCGCTTTGAAAGTGCGTTAGCATCTACTTCTGATCGCTTTATAAATGTCATGCACAAAAATAAAAGAAATGATCGTATATTTCATACCCCACACACTGCAATAAAAAGTAAGCCTGGAGGATGGAAGTCATGGCCAAAATTTCAGGTGAAATTGATTTTTGCAGGTGACTTCATTACTGTTGTTCCCTCTGTGGTTTCCTAGCACCCGTGTTACAAAAGCTTACGCTAAGCCTTTAGAGGGTCTTATGCTATAGACAGAGGTAGCAAGATTTAATTTCTCAAGATGGTAAAACATGTGAAAATGGGTAATTGACTAAGCAACTGAAGTGTGATATTATCCTTCCCTCCTTGTCTTCATTTATTCCTTCGTATTAAGTACTGATTCAGCCTCCTTTAACAAGTGGCCCAGAATATGAGAACACTCTTGGATTTTACCTTACGCACAAAACAGAACATCTCTTGGAAACTTTTTTTTGTTTTAGAAAATCAATTGCTGGAGTAGAACAATACTGAAAACAACTTATGATTCACTAGACAAAACGTCACTGCCTTTCTAGCATTGGAAAAAGTAATGATAACATATATTTTTGAAAAGAAGACTGCAGTGCAGATTAACCAGTTTTCAGCAAACTGAAGCATTCCATATGCTAATATAGACAAAACACTTAGCATTTCCTGTTGTGCTCAACGGTGTCTGTCAGCCCTGAACATTTATTGAACGCAGGAAGAGTACGGGGCGAACTGGAGATCTTGGCTTTGTTTCATACCTTCTACTAACTTCTCCGCTACGGAAATTGTTTTTGTGGGCTTTTCTCTGCTGTGTAAACTTACGCATCTCAAGGCACAGATTGATTGTATTGAGACTGGATGATTAAAAGTTGACAAATATTGAAAACGCACAAAATATTATTCGATGACTGTAATTGTTCAGCAAACATTGATAACAGGGCGTTGTGTTAAATCCTACAGTATGGGGCGCCTGGGTGGCTCCGTCAGTTAAGAGGTGGACCCTGGGTTTTGGCTCAGGTAAAGATCTCAGGGTCCTCGGTTTGAGCCGGAGTGGAGTCTGTCTCTGCACTCAGCGGGGAGTCTGCTTGGGATTCTCTCTCTCCTTCTGCCCCTTACCCGCTCACATGTGCGTGCATGTGCTCACTCACTCTCTCTTTATCAAATTATTAAGTAAATCTTTAAAAAAAAAAAAAACCGCTGCAATTGGACAAAAATTCAAAAGTGAGATGAGCGAGCAGAAGGCAAGCTGAGGGCACAGCACAAGCTAACACCCCCTCCCCCCACACCCCCGGGGTGGTGACATTCCTCAGGCACTCCTGGTTGCCCTGGGACAAAGGAAAGGGAAAAACAAATAGTTAACTGATTGATATCACAGTCCTGCACGACAGGAGTCTCTCTCCTTTTGCAGCTGTCTTAATGATTTACAAGAAAAAGAGCAATCTCCAGAAACCTATAGACTCAATTTCCTGGAGCCCTAACACCACCCTACTCTCCAATAGGATAGAAAACCTATTATCAGTCGCTCCTTACAACCACAGTGCAGCTCGTCCTACCCAGGGGTCCTGTCACCATGCTTTAATAAAACCACCTTTTTGCACCAAACACGTCTCAAGATTCTTTCTTGGCCATCTGCTCAGAACCCCACCACTTGAGACCACATCAAGACGATCAGATCCTCACTGGGTCATGAATTTCTTGTGGCCTAACTGCCCTGATTTCATGCCCATAGCCAGAGAACTAGGATTCAGGAGCGCTCAAAAACACAGGAGCTTCAGCTCGAATACATAGTTTGTTACATTGCCACGTCACATCTTCCAGAATTGCTTTTGGGTTTTATTTTGTTTAAAATATTATTAAGAATATCAGAGGCTCATATGTTTACATTTTACACTTTTATTTAAATATTTTTTTTAAATAAAGATTTTATTTATTTGTCAGAGACAGAGAGAGCACAAGCAGGGGGAGCAGCAGGCAGAGGGAGAAACAGACTCCCCACTGAGCAGGGAGCCTGATGTGATAGGAGACTCGATCCTGGGACCCCTGGGACCCTGGGACCCTGGGACCATGACCTGAGCTAAAGGCAGATGCTTAACTGACTGAGCCACTCAGGTGTCCCTAAACAATATTGTTTTTAAGGTTCTTTTATCTTTTTAATCTTTTTGTATTTTTACACACACACACACACACACACACACACACACACACGGAACAAGAGTTTATATGTTTTTGTTTGATGTTTTTTACAAAGGCATTTCAATAATCATTGATGACCAAACTTAAAATATCATCAGAGCTGATTTTTAAAGAATTTAAGAAAATTTAAGAAATAATGTTGATATACTAAATCATTGCTTTTTTTTTTTTTACTTTTGATTAACTAGATTTTATTGAAAAGAGGATATATGCATGTGGAAAAAAAATGAGGAAGGAAGAAAAGATAAACAAAGAAAGGAAATATCCTTTTTTCCCCAGAAGCCTCAGGTCGGTCTGCTTCCTAGAAGCCATCGCTGTCAATAGTTCATTGTGCCTCCAGAAATATTCTGTGCATATAAAAGCATATATAATATATGCAATGCCTTTTTAAAGTTTTTACTTTGAAATAATTTTAGATTTACTGAAAAGTTGCAAAAATAGTACAGAATGTTCATGCATATCTTTTACTAATTTTCTCTCATGCTGACGACTCGTGGAAAAATGGTACAATTACCACAACCAAAGAATTAACAGGTCAAGAATATATTAGCTAAATGACACATTTAAATTTCAGTGGTCCTCTGCCCCGAGTGTCTTTTTTCTGTTTTAGGATACAATCCAGGGTCCTACAATGTTTTTAGTTGTGTCTCCTTAGTATTCTCTAATCTGGGACGCTCCTCAGTCTTTTATTACTTGATATTTTTGATGTGAACTCCTCAGTTATTTTAAGAGAATGTTTTCTGAGTTCATCTGATGTTTCTCATGATTAGGTTGTATTTATATATTTTCATCAAGCGTAGCATGTCTGTTTCATATGAGAGGGTATATGATGTGGATATATCTTAATACTGATGTTGCACGTTGATGTTATAAAGATTAATACAGATTTGAGTATATTGCACACATTTCTTGGATATTTTCTTAGCATTTTCTTTCAGCATACCATTCATCTTTATGTGTATGTGGTATTCAATTGCACTATAAGCCACAGGTGACTTAATTGGTCTACTATTGTTGAACATTCAGGTTATTTCTGGTCTTTTTAATTTAATTTAATTTTTTTTAAGTAAGCTTCATGTCCAAGATGGGGCATGAACACAGAATCTCAAGATCAAGAGTCCCATGCTCTGCTGAATGAGCCAGCAGGCACCCCGGGTCTTAAATTTTGAATAACATCGCTGGAAAGGACATTATTTTAAATGCATTTGTGCATGTTTGTGTATATACATGCAGGGTAAGTTTCCAGAATTGGAATTGCGGGGTCAAAGTTGATGCGCATGTTAATTTTGATGATATTGACAAATTTCTTGACAATGTACTTGCCCTTCCTTAGCCATGTAGCAGGGAACGTATTTTCTCACATGCGGGCTAACATTTTTTGATCTTTGCTACTATGATAAGAGAAAAGTGGTGCTTTATTATTGTTTCATTTTACATTTCTTCTATGATGTTTATCTGTTAAAAAAACTATTTCAGTTTTATGTGAAATAAGTCAGCTGGAGAAAGACAAATACCGTATGATTTCACTCATGTGTGGAATTTAAGAAACAAACAAGAGATATATAGAAAAACAGAGTCTTAACTATAGGGAAGAAACTGGTAGTTGCCAAGGGGGAGGGGAATGAGGGGGTGGGAGAGACAGGTGATGGGGATTAGAGAGTACAGTTATCCTGAGGAGCGCTGAGTAATATAGAGGATTATTGCATCACTCTATTGTATACCTGAAAGTAATATGACACTGTGTATGTTATCGCCACTGGAATTAAGAAACAAAATTTAAAATTGCAATTTTTGTTACTCTTTATTCTTATCCTTTGCCTATTTTTCTACTGAGTCTTTAGCCTTTTCATATTAAAAGGATTCTTTAAATAGTAAGGCGATTAATCCATTGGCATTTAGTGCAAAGGTTTTCCTCAGTCTTTCGTTTGGATGTTGACTCCCTTTGGAGCCCTCTCCTGTGATAGGTTACTGATTCTCAGAATGGCCGATAAGCAACATGTTTCTCAATGTCAAAGATCTCTGGAAAGCTTTCCATAAAACTACTTGTAGTCATAATATGGTATAATTCTCCCCTTTTATATTGATAAATGTTTCTTGTTTAAAGCCCAACTTTGGGTTAAGTAGGATGATTTAAATGTATTTTGTGACTTATTTGCTTGTTTTGCTTTAAGTCTAAGTAATCATACTATCAAAGAATTAGCAAAATGGTAACAGTTTTTATCTGTCAGAAACTTTCACCATTACACTCACATACATTTTTGGTCAATTTATTGACTATTGTAATTGACTCTAGTCTGAAAACAGTAATTCTTCAACCTGTGCTATGGAGTAAAATGAAACAATGGCTGCTAACCTGTATATGTATGTACCTATCTATACATTCTTAAATATATAGATATTTATGTATTTATGTTTTATAGAAAAGTACGAAAGTCATTACCTGACAAATGTGCTCTCTTGGATATCAGATGCTCCCAACCTGGAAAAGACCAGTAATTTTCTCTTGGAAAATATATACTCTAAAAAACTAGACTTTTGGCAGTGTTCTCCAAAGTAAAAGTGATTCCTGCTCAAAAAGAATTAAAGAAGTATCTTTGGTATCTTTCTTATTCTTTTTTTTTTTTTTTTGCTTTATTTTGAGCTCTAGAACCTTCCACATCCTACCTTCATCAGAGCTCATTTATTTTTGATATAATAAGTGCCAGATATGGCTGTGCCTGGTTTCTGAACTTGAGGCCAGGGAACATTGGGTTATTGAAAAGAGAGATCTGTTGGAACTGGTTGAATCCTGGACTGGAGTCATGAGATTCAGTGTTGGACAATGTCTACATAGCATGGGAACGTCCAGCCCTCCCTCATCACCAGCCTGTACAGCCTCCCCCACAGCTGGAGCCCCTGGCATGCTGCTCATTGTTCAGCCTGGTCCCAGGCTCTGGGACAAACTCTGAGCTTCAACAAGGAAGAGTTATAGAGTTCTCAGTCCGTGTTTCTTACCCTTGGCTGCTATTGGGGGAAAGGGGAGCTAGAATTTGGTATTGGTACTTAGGACAGAGACTGCATTTTATTATTATATGTGACTCAGATGGCAGTTGGCACTTCCCAGGACCCTCAGAAATTTGGTTAAATTTGTTTCCAACTATAATGTATGTGGCCTGACAGCAGACACAATTTCCTTACATTTTCTAGGATTTCTTACAGTTGACATCCTCATGCTTCTGTCTGTTCCTATCCTGCTGGTTCTGTTCTTTGCCCAGAGAGCACACATAAAAAAGCCCATTTCCTTTACTGATTCCAGAAGAAAGCTGCACAAGCATTTCATGAAAGTTTTGTACATGGGGAGAAGAGTGTCATTGAGATGGGTCACATAAAGAGCAATTAGCCTGCTGATATACTTCTTATGGTCCTAAAAGTTTTATACATTTAACATTTTCATTTTAGAAATGAAAACCTTGGACCCAAGGAGGTTAAGTAAACTGACTAAGGTCATAAGACTAAAAAGATTTCAGAGTCAGTATTAAACCCCGATCCTTCTGAGTACCTTATGCTATCTATTACTAATATTTGCCTCTTTCCAATCATCATGTTTTACTTTAATGGGATTGAGTAGATGTGTGTGTATAAATTTATAAAATTAGTTTTGAGTGAAAAGGATATAAATACATAAATGCAATAAGAATATGGTTTATTTTTACAAGCAACACTGAAGTAGACTTTTAACCTTAATGGAAATCTAAAGGACATCATTTTTTTTTAACTATTAATACACAGCTCCCTAGGCATCCAGAGTAGCTGTAATAGGTTATGTCTAAAAATGAAAGGGCAAAAGATGAAGATGAACTAGATCACCATGTGAAGAGGGATGTGTTTGAGTATTTTACCAGCCCTAGTCCACTTAATTTATGAAACCTAATAATATCCCAGGTTTAGATGGGAGTTCTGACTATTAAGTAGCAGAATAATATATGCCGGCACATATCAGGCCTCAGAGGGTATATTGACTTACAGTCAATATAGAAAGGGTATATTGACTTATACATCTTTCTGTGTTAAAATATTTAGAAATATCATCAGTTTGAGTACTGTGTGTAATTTTCCAACGTTTCTGTCCTTACATAACTTTTGTCTTTGATGGAGTGGTTCTTTTTCTAGCGTTCCCAAGAAAGCAAAATATTTAACGCTGTGGATTAATATTATAAACAAATGTAATTTATGTAGAAATGCACCAGCAAATGATTCCTGTGCTCATCCTTGCATAAACAATGTACTTGTTCTGTTACAGAATTTTACTTTTCTAAACAGAAGTCTCCCTGGGCAATCGACAGCTGTTTCTATAGGATGGTAATTAATGTTTTTTTCCCCATTAAAAAGGAATGCTTTGCATTCTTATTAAAAAAAAGAGATTAGTACAAGGATTCATGTTACTTCCTAATTTTAAACCAGCTTTACTGAAACATGTTAGATATAGATGAGATAATTATACAGTCCAGGAATATCCTGGAGAAAAAAATATGTGGCTCTAAAGCAGTAGTTTCCAACCTTAGCATGCATCAGAATCACCTAGAAGGTTTGTTTAAATATTCCGTTTCTAATTTAGTAGGTATAAGGGCGAGGCCTGATAGATAATTTATGCTTTTAGCAATCTCCCAAGTGATTCTGATGTTGTTGGTCCAGGGACCACACCTTGAGAAACACTGCTCTAGAGGAACTATTTTTCAAATAAAGCCATCACATTTTGAGGGCACCTGTATGGCTCAGTCAGTTAAGTGTCTGACTTCAGGTCAGGTCATGATCTCAGGGTCCTGGGATTGAGTCCCCCTCTCGGGCTCCCTGCTCCATGGGGAGTCTGCTTCTCCCTCTTCCTTTGTCTCTGCTGCTCCCCCTGCTTGTGCTTTCTCTCTTTCTCTTTCAAATAAATAAGATATCTTAAAAAAAAGTCACACTGTCCCAACTTTTCCTCTTGCTTCTCACGTTTCTAAGAAAGAGGGAGTGCTATTGATCTTTCTACTCATTCCCTCTCTCACTCTTCTGCTAGGCCAGCTTAGATTCTTGACTCACTCCTAGTTCTAGCACCTTAGCTTGAACCTCGCTGGGCAAGTCTTTAATGTAATCAGGAAAGAGCAAGGACCCCCATTTAGACTCATGTAGCACCCTAAAAACTACCTTGACATCAATAAAGCTAATGTTTGAGTCTCCACTTAGTTGTAGCACTCTGGAGTGGAGATGTATGAGTGATTGAATTTAGACATGAAACCCCACCTTCAATTTTTGAACCTGACACTTCAGAAGTTTTAAATGGCATTTTAATGGTAAACCGAGAAACCAAACTTCAGCTCTGTTTTTAATTTCCCTTCTCAGTGTCCTGCATTGTGGCCTTCTCTAATTTGAGTGGACAATACTCATGTGGGTGCATATGTTCAATTCATTAATTATTTATTGAGGTCCTATCATCCCGAGGTACTATTACAGATTCTTCAAAAATTATGAAGATGAATTTAAACATAGTATATGCAAAACACTTATGTTCAGGGAAGAGAATAAGAAGAAAAAACAATGCTAAGAAGAGGTGCTATTTGGAGCATGAGCAAAGAAATCTGGGGGGGGGGAGGCGGTGTGAGATCATATGCAATTGACAAGCTAAGGAAAAGTGTGCTGTAAGAAGCAATATTTGATATGGGCGTTGACTGATAGTCATGGAAAGGAAGGGAGCTAGAGGGATTCATAATGACCAAAGGACCTTGTACAAGAAAAAAGAGGTAGAAGGCACAAAGGGAATGATTTTAGGAGAGTAATTTTTGTATGCCCAAAGGTGAGAAAGAACTTTGGAGAAGAATGGAGCGGTAGACAAGGAGATTCTCTACTCACATCCCACTCACTTGCCCCACTGTGAAGATTTTGGCCAAAAGACAGCCTTCACCTGACAGTGTCTTTGAAGGTTGCCTCATGGCAGAGAATAGCCTTGCCCAAGGTTACTCCCACATCCTAGGGGGATACAAAGGCAAGATCCTTTAAGCTTGATGGGGGTCACACTGATTGGCAATATTCTCTTGTGAGTTCCCTGCTGAGTTGGCCAAAATTTTGTCAGGCCTGCGTCCATTTGACTTCTTCCCCTGCTCCCTCCTTCCCTATGCAGGTGTTGATCCCTAGTAAATATTTTGTTAATTGATACCTATGCTGGGGAGGATCTCAAATTCCAGTGAGGCAGATATTCCTACTTGGTTCTACAGACAATCAGGAATGACTTGAGTCTATCTTGAAGTCAAGTGATATGCTTGGAGATGTATCTTAGGAAAACAAATTCAACAAGACTGTGTATAAATGAGATTAAAGGAGAGGAAACCAGAATAGGGACAGGTGAAAATTTTTGTTATGAACAAAAAAGGTGTACCGAATGCCTGCAAGAAGGTGTTAAAGGAAAATTAGAGTTGAATGTGAAAGACATAGAAAAAGAGGAATTGCAGAACTCAGGAACTGATAGGATATGAGAGTTGAAGGGTGAAGGAAAGGGGGAACCCAGGTTTTTTTCTAAGGTTCTGAGCTTGAGGGACAGTGAATGTGGTAGGGCCATTAATAAAAATAAGGGAGTCAAGTCAAGTAGTGTTTGGATTTAGAAAGAAAGATAATCTATTGTCCATGGCTTTTGGTATGATTCTGTAACTCACCTTTCTGCAGGTGTCCTCTGCATATGGCAATAAATTAGGTCGTATTAATAGTCATAGCCCGAATGGCAGCACTAGCCCCTATGTCTTCTCCAGTTCTTTCTGGACATCCACAAGATCCTCTCATGTGTCCAGTAACGGATTTTTCTGGCCCTCCAAAGAGAAACACACCCCTTAAGATGCTGAATCCCAGAGCCCTGCATACCTCAAACCTGCCCAACCAGGTGCTGAATTGGTCATATTTAACATTATGAAATATATAATTCAGTAGTGGTTAATTGCATTCACAGTGTTGTGCAACCTTCACCATTACTTTCAAAACTTTGGGTTTTTAAAACCAGTTAATTAATTAATTTTAATAAGCCTTATTTTTTTTAGAGCAGTTTATGTTAACAGCAAAATTGAATAGGAAGTACAGAAAGTTCCCATGTATTTTTTCCCTAACACATGCACGGCCTCCTCTATCATCAAAATCCTATTACCAGAGTGGTATGTTTGGTACAATCTGTAAATCAACACTAACATGTCATTATCACCCAAGGTCCTTCATTTAAGTTAGGTTTTACTCTTGGTGTGCGGGCTATGAACCTCTGTCTTCCATCTATTTGTCCTTCTCTCCTCCACATGCTCCTGGCAACCACTGGCATATTTACTGTTTCCATAGCTTTGCCTTTTCCAGAATATTATATAATTTGTCATATAGTGTGTAACCTTTTCAGATTGGCTTTTTTTTTTTTTTTCACTTAGTGATATCTGTTTAAGGTTCTTCCAGGTCTTTTTGTGGCTTATAGCTCATACTTTTTAGCACTGACTAATATCCCATTGTATGAACATACCACAGTTCATTTTTCCATTCACCTACTGAAGGACTTTGTGATTGCTTCCAAGTGTTGGCAGCTATAAATAAAGCTGCTGTAAACATCCATGTACAGGTTTTTCTGTGAACATGTTTTCAGCTCATTTGGATAAATGCCAAGGAGTACCGTTGCTGGATCATATAATAAGGGTATGTTTAGTTTTGTAAGAAACTGGTAAAACCGCCTTCCAAAATGATTGTACCATCTTGCATTCCCACCAACAATGAATGAGAATTCCTGTAGCTCCACATTTTTGCCAGCATTTGGTGTTGTCAGTGTTTTGGATTTTAGCTATTCTAATTAGGTGTGTAGCTGTTATAACTGATAGCTGTCTGATGATATATGATGTTGAACCTCTTTTCCTGTGTTTATTTGCCATCTGTATATCTTCTTTGTTGAGATGTCTGTGTTTAGATCTTTTGCTTATTTTTTAATGGGGTTTATTTTCTTACTCTGAAAACTTAAGAGTTCTTTGTATGTTTGGATACCAGATTTCTATCACAAATATGTTTTGCAAATGTTTCTCCTAGTCTGCAGCTTAGGACGTGTAGTGTCTTCTTTATCCACAGACAGAGAGTCTGTAATTATTAACCCAAACTCCCTGGCTCCTGGCAATCCCCAATCTACTTTCTGTTTCTATCAATTTTCCTATTTTAGGTGTTTCTTTAAATGGAATCATATAATATGTACCCCTTTGTGGCTGGTTTATTTCATCTCTTACAACGTTCTCAAGCTTTACCCATGTTGAAGCATTCCTTTTCATTGCTAATATTCCATTGTATGTATATATATCATTTTATTATCTGTTTGTCTCTGGATGGACACTCAGGTTGCTTCCACCTTCTGGCTATTGGGAACAATGCTGCAATAAATATGTAAGTTTCTGTTGGAGTCCTTCTTTTTAATTCTTTTGGTTATGTAATTGGGAGTGGAATTGCTGAGTCATGGCAGTTCTTCGTTTAGCTTTTTAAGAAACTGCCAAACTGTTTCCCACAGAAGCTGCACCATTTTTTGAATCCCTCATGTTTATTCCCGTGAAGGTGGCATAATGCCCTCTGCTCCACTCTGCTGACTCTCGTCAGTGTGGATCCTGAGGGAGCATGCCAAAGCCATGGACCTCAAAGGCTCCCTCTTGATATTTTTCCTCCACGTCTCAGACCTAGTTCACAAAGAAAGTTGGGGAAAAATGACCTATTTTGAATCCGCCATATTTGAACCAGTGGGCATTTTGATGCTGCTATTGGAAAATGAAGGTAGCTTTAATTTTGCATTTAGGATTATAACTTTTTAGTTGACATTTTACATTCATTTGTTATATTTATTGTCTGCCTACCACGGGACACACTCTACAGCGATGAGGGGTAAAATCAGTGAACAAACAACAAATTCTATCGTTGTGAAGCTTATAGTACAATATAGGAGACAGAAAATAAAATTTTGAGAGGGCAAGACAGTTTAGGCAGAAATGTGTGTCATTCTAGAAAGTGATGCAATCGAGAGTATCTTAGTAAGAAACTACGATGGGTAGGGTGACAGTGAACGCCTGTCTGAAGTGACTGTGGAAAGGAGACTCAAAGGACTAGAGAAAGTCAGGTATGTGAAGAAAAGGTGGGGGCCTTTCTGAGGCATAAGGAAGAGCAGAGGCAGAGTCTTAAAGATAGAAAAGATCTCGTCATGCTTGAGGTACATAAAGGGCAGTGAGTCACAGCGAACAAGCAAAGAGAGGCACAAGAAGAGTTAGGCAGGCAAGACTCCATGCAGCATCGAGAGTTCAGGACTTGGTGGCCGTGTGGAATTCATTCTGAGGGCAATGAGAAGGTTCAGACAGGATACAACCTGATGAAATTGCAATGCGATGTGTGTTCTCAGTACTGACTCTTCTGCCATTATATTCGGGATTCCAGCCCTGCTCATGGTGGTCACACTGCCCTGGACATGCCTAAGAGAATTACTCTGGGTTTTCTCTTTCCTTTTCCTTTAGAATTGGAAGGGTGTTTTAGGGTGGTGTCCCTGGTCTACTCTTTAAAAACATTGAAAGTTCATGGTCTTAGAGTTCATTGTATTCTTTCCCCAAAGGCACCTTCCACAACTCCAAGTCACCAGAACCAAATAGGACCAATCAGGTTACCTTTAACATTAATTTGGAATTGGGATTCAGGGCTTATAGCCAACTGGATGCAAATATGAAGCTAAAGTCTTAGTGGCAGCCTTATGTGGTTCATATGTATGCTGTTTCAGAGAACGAGAGAGAGAAGAAGGAGACAGAGGAGGAGGAAGAAGAGGGAGGATGAGGGAAGAGAAGGGGGAGGTGGGGAAGGAGGAGAAAGGAAAGAGAAAAGAGGAGGAGTGAAATGGGTAGAGCAAAACAGATATGAAGGATAATAGAGGAGAGTTTGGGCCAAGGGTCCAGACTCTCATGTGACTGTCTCCACTTTTCTTTCAAGTCCAGATGAACAGCCCATTCTTCCTTCCATGGGACGTCTCTAGAGCTCCCCGATAAATTCTGCAGTTGGGCTTAAACCGGTTTAGTAGGTTCCTTTTACTTTCTACCTGAATGGGAAAGAAGCCAGGGAAAAGCATGGTTAGTGTAAAATAGATGGGGGTAAATTTACTGGGGATATCTTTATGCATAAAATTTAGGACTTCGTACACTTAGAATTAGGGAAAGAAAAAGGAAAGGAATGTCATATAGCATTGGTAAGCCCCCCTATTTATGATGATGTCCTGCTCAATTTCACAGTCTGCTTGAACTCTGCTTTCTCTGAACATAAATTAGAAGGAGAGATAGAAAACAAAAGGGGAGGAAAAACAAGCTCTTCTCCCCGGCATGCCCTTGTGTGCCCACGACGATTCGCTTTTAGTGGTAACTGGAGAATTTACCCACTCTTCCTATACGCTACTGTGATGATACCAAATTGCCACCTGGTGTTCAGATTACTGCTTTGTGCTCATATCTGGAACTTGAAAAGACAACTCTTCATTTTCAGTTTAGAGTTTGAAATAGCATGATTTATCTCTTTTTAGAAATGTTAGAGGACAAAAACTTCCGTACAGATGATAGATTTTGCTTCTCCTGTGAAAGTTCCACCTTATTCCACGAGTAATGTAAACTGTTCTAGTGTGTGTATGCCTGTTTTCATTCTTTTTTCATACTTAGTGCCAGAAAAGGAGTCATCGACCCCCATTCTGGGGCATGGGACACCCACTATCGTGTGAATAACCATCAGGGAGCATTACTGATATTTTATGTGATCTGGAAACAACATTGATGAGAAATGTGTACCATACAGATATAAAGGACAACTGCTTTATGGAACAATTATGTCAGCTCAGAACTACTGATCCTAATTTCAACACCTTAACATCTTCTTATCACTTCCTGTGTTCTCTGCCAGGATACGTGTTAGATTTACCAACTTGTATTCACAAAGTAAGATTGTAACTTTTTTTAAATGAATGTTATAAGGCAAATACTTCTCACCATTGATATTACAGATGTGGTTCTTTTTATATACACAATTCATTGAAGTACAAAATGCACAGAGAAAGGTACAGCTAGGATTTTCACATGGTCAGCGTCCATATAACCTGCACCCAGATCAAGAAGCATAAATTAGGGGCGCCTGGGTGGCGCAGTCATTAAGCGTCTGCCTTCAGCTCAGGGTGTGATCCCAGCGTTCTGGGATCGAGCCCCACATCAGGCTCTTCCGCTGGGAGCCTGCTTCTTCCTCTCCCACTCCCCCTGCTTGTGTTCCCTCTCTCGCTGGCTGTCTCTGTCAAATAAATAAATAAAATCTTTAAAAAAAAAAAAGAAACATAAATTAGCAGCACCCCACATTCCACCCTGGGGTCCCTTCCAGGCACCGGGCATGTCCCCAGTGATCACGACCCTGGCTTCTACCTCCTCTGATGAATTTAGCCTGCATCTGAACTTTGTGTAAATGGAATCGTATAGCGCTCAGGCTTCTGTGCTCATATCCTTTCACTCAATTGTGTTTCTAGAAAGTCCATCCATCGTATTGCATGTACCTAGAGTCTGCTCATTTTCATTGTTGTAGCGCATTTCATTTTTAAATAAACCATAACTATGCATCTATTCTCATGTTATCATTTGGGCCTGTTATTAGCCATGCTGCTATTAACCCTCTTGCACATTATGTGGGAAGATAGGATTCTTTTCTGTGTGTATATACTTATATACCTAGCTGTGGTTCCTTCTAGATAAACTGACTGATGATTTAAAGAATAATGAGATGGTGCAACATATTCCCAAATTTAATGTTTTCTCATAAGTTGTGTCAAAAACCCCTTATAGATTGTTGTAACATTAAATGTGATCTCTCTCTCTCTTTCTCTCTCTCTCTCTCTCTCTCACACACACACACACACACACACACACGTGAGACTTAATACAATGACTGCCACACAATAGTCACTTAATAAAGGTTCTTCGAATGAGTAGACATAAAGGGTTAAACAAATGGGTGGCTTTAAAGGCAATGATGTGTTCAAATATTAGTTTTTATCTACTTAAATATATAACTTTGAAAGCTCATTCTAATTATAATTCTTAAAATTTGGTTATTTTATCATGAATCCTTTCCTCCTTTCTCCTATTCCTTTGGATGGCAAATTGCAGGCTGGACACTAATAGGAATACGGTAATACTGGATTTGATTCTTTTCATGTAAATTTGCCCACTAGCTACACTGCATAGGTGTAAACTTATCCCTAAACAGAAATAAGATAGTGTACAACCTGGTGACATGCAGATCTGCAGGGTCTCTCCGGACAAAGCTGGGGTCGGCATTTGCAGAGAAACCCACGCAAGGCTGCCATTTGCACCAACCCTCCATGGCCGCGCGCACTGCCTCCCACCCTAATCAGCATTTGCAACACAATTTCCTTGCTTTTGACTCTGCAGGCTGAGTTTTGATTTTAGTATCGGTCCATGAAACAGTGCTTGTACATCTGTCCATTTGGAAAGGTTTCATCAGCAGAATAAATCCCTTAAAGCTGGCAAGAAACGACTGCTGGCTTTCCACGGACTGTGTATGGAGAGCGGACTGAGGGATCCAAATTTGAAAATTGGCTCCTCTCTTCTTGTGATGTGTCATTTTGTAAATGGCTCAAAGTGAAGCAAAAAAAAAAGATCTTAGGTTCTGTCCTTTTGCTCTTCTGTTTCTTTTGCCATGCTCTCCAAGCAAGCAAAATATGATGAAAGCCATGTCCCATATGCTTGTTTCTACAACTTGTAATGTGCAGAATTGAAGCTCCCTCAAGAAGGGGTTGTGTCTTTCTCTTTAGTCTGATTGGAACATAGACGGATGGCTGTCAGTTTGTCCAATGCACTCAGGCTCCTGCCTGCTCAGCAGTCTTCCCTCAGATTTTTACATGTGCTCCAAGTGTCTGGGAGACCACTGCAGAATAGGACAGTGGAGCTGGGGTACAAGGTCTAATTAACACTTTTTGGGGCCAGGCTGGCAATACAAAAGGTGACGCTTTATAAATGAGCTAAAGGGAGGGACAGGGGCTCTTTCAAGAGGAAAGTGTGTGCTTCCCTGAAACTATGCAAATACAGTTTAAAAAATTTTTTTTTAAAGATTTATTTAATTAAGAGAGTGAGCGAGAGAGAATGAACGAGTGAGAAAGAGCACAAGCAGAAGGGAGGGATAGAGGGAGAGGGAGAAGCAGACTCCCTGCTCAGTGGGGAACCAGACACAGGGCTCATCCCAGGACCAGCCCCAGATCCCAGGACCGTGGGATCATGACCTGAGGTGAAGGCAGATACTTAACAGACTGAGCCACCCAGGCGCCCCTGCAAATACATTTTAGAAACTCTGCTATTACTTGGTTTCCACATACACACGTCTCCATCCACATCCACTCTGTGCATACATGTACACGCACACAGCATATACACACATGAATACGACATATACTGTTTCTCACTCATGCATAAACATGTTTCCTCCCAAATGGCTGGGGTTGGAGGAATAAAATAGTTTGGTGTTGGATTGTATTTCCAGGATGCCATTCTATTAGCCCTATTTAGACCATTAATGGATGGTGAAGATTCAGCATAGTATTATTTGACTGATACAGGGATGTGTAGGTAAAGTGTGTTTGTATGTGTGTAATTACTCTCTCACACAGTCACACACTCACATACACACTCCAAAAATGATTAATCTGAGGGGATCCATTTCAGCAAAGATGGTAACCATTTTGTGAGACTAGAAAGGGGGAGCAGGGTAAGAAAAGGTCCCAAGGAATATGAGGCATGTAAATAAATGAGAAACAGATGTTTACTGGAAGTCCTGATTTTCCTTTTTCAAGATTTTATTTATTTATTTGACAAAGAGACAGCCAGTGAGAGAGGAAACACAAGCTGGGGGAGTGGGAGAGGAAGAAGCAGGCTCCCAGGGGAGAAGCCTGATGTGGGGCTCGATCCCAGAACGTCAGGATCACGCCCTGAGCTGAAGGCAGACACTTAATGACTGAGGCACCCAGGCGCCCCTGATTTTTTTTTTTTAATCCTGCTTTGTTGATTATCAAGTCACAAGTAGAGAATATGTACTCTCTAATATGAATAGTGATAATGATGATAAATATTAAAGGAAAATAACCAACCAATCCAAATTTTGTTACAACCATTGGGATTGTTCTAGGAAGGGACCTAGATTTTTATGATGATTTAATGATGATGTTCCTTGGTTTTCTCCCTAATCTATCTCCACGCACATCTGCTCCGCAGACACACAGTCTCTGCTTGCCCCCACCCTACCCCCAATCCACAAGGACTTTTTTTTTTTTTTCAATAAAGCTGCTGCAGTTGGAGAAATAGGGAAAAGAGGTAGATTTTAGAGAGGAATGTGAAAGATTCCAGAGTGTTATAGTCTTCTGAGCCTGACACCTATCTTTCGGTTGTTCATACATCTCATTTCACTATAAAGATTGCATTTAAAAAAATCTCATACTCCCTTAAACAGTTATTTTAATGTGTTTAAAGGATATCCTTTAATATGTATATATTTTTGTCAAGTGTTACACAAACATCTATTAAATTCATATAAATGATATATTGTAGGTTTCATACTGTATTTTACTTTTTTCCAGTAGACATTAAGTTTTTAAGACCAAACTATATTGCCAAGTTTATAAAAAAATGTGTGCCTTCTACTTACTGAATAATTCTCTGTGGTGTGCTTGTCCACTCACTCCATGATGGACACTCAGGTTACCTCCAAACCTTACCAATCTAAGCAATGCTTTGAACCAGTCCTTATGAAGTGTGTCAGAATTTCCCTGGGATAAGCATCCTGGACTGGTATGCTGTGATATGTAAAAATGTAATATGCAAATACATAAATATATAAATATATGTATATACATATGTAAATATATTATTATATTTATATATTATATATGTGAATATAGTCTGATAGTGCTGGATTTCTTTCCAGAATTCCTGCACCAGGTGTCATCACTCTCATTAGCAGTTCATAAGGTGAGGGTCTCCATATCCCTATGAGTGCTGGGCAATATACAACTTTGTAATGATTGCCAACTTAAAGGTTTAATATGATATCTCATTGATATCTCTTTTGCCTTTTTCTGATTGCCAATAATTTTGAATGCCTTTGAAAGTCTTACGAGCATGTTGGGTTTCTTCTGTACACTGTGTGTCTGTTTCCTTTGCCCATTTTCTGTGATCCTCCTTCAGCTGATTGAGGGAACCCCCTGCTGATAGTGTCTAGATATTGACACCGTAGTTTAAGACATTGTGCATATCCTCTTCTTTCCTGTCACCATTAACTCCTGTGCGAAATTCCTTAATATCTAAAAAATCAGAGTAATATCCTCTTGCCTCAGAGACTATGCTTTTTTTTTTTTTTTTAAAGATTTTATTTATTTATTTGACAGAGATAGAGACAGCCAGCGAGAGAGGGAACACAAGCAGGGGGAGTGGGAGAGGAAGAAGCAGGCCCACAGCGGAAGAGCCCGACGTGGGGCTCGATCCCGCAACGCCGGGATCACGCCCTGAGCCGAAGGCAGACGCTTAACTGCTGTGCCACCCAGGCGCCCCAGAGACTATGCTTTTGAAGTGTTCTTGAAGAATCCCTTTAAGCCAGTACATGATGGAGAGGGGACAGGCTGTATCCCTGCCTCAGTAGACACCTGGAGATGGTCTCAGAAATAGCCTGACAGAAACAAACTCATAGCCAATTCTTCAGTCTGTATAGATACCTCATAAAAAAAAATTTATCCCTTTTCCGCTTCAGTGGTAAAATATGCTTAAATGTGGGAATAGCAGCCAAAAAAGTAATCTCTTTGTGAATGAAATATTAGGGAGTTGTTTATTGGAATTCCTCTCATGCGGTAGCTTCCCCTATCATAGGAGGCCACTTGAGCTGAACTGGCACCCATCACTCTCATTCACTGAGAAGAACCTTTACGAGGAATGGGGATGCTTCTGTTGACTGTGTTTTCTAGGAAATATCAAAAATTGAAAGACAAAACAAAGTGTATTTGTATTTGGTCATTATTATTTTGGATATACTGTTAATTTTATATCCATAGATCTTGGCATATATAATAATGCAAAAGAGAATGAAATATTAGAATGTTCTATTTCTAAATGAAGACTGGGAAAACATAAGCTCATGATGTTGTTTCTAAAATTTGAGACTATCTTTAGCTGATTTTTCTGAAGACCAAAATAGCGTTACTATCCTAAGGCCTGCATGAAATGACTCCTTCAGTTAACTTCTCTTTTGGCATTGGGCACCCTAAGTTGGCCAAGGAAAGATATTACACCCCATGAAGGGCTGTACTTGATTAGTGAGACACAAAGACCAGTAAGATACATAATTGAATGAAAAATACAGTAATGTGGGTTTAAGGGAGTTACTGTTGCTGATAATATTTTTAAATACACAGAAGTTGCTTCTGTTATAACTATTTCACTGTTTCATCTCATAGAGATTATTTCTCACACATGTATTGCTGTGCAGAGTTTTGCAAGCCTTTTAGACTGTAAAACTTGAGTAAATTTTTCTCTTGCATTCATTTTCCTATTTGCAGACATCCACATTTTATACCCGTTTCCTTTTGACTAAGCATGTCACAGGAAGTTACCCTAATCGACTGCCTGTCAGGGATACTGAATTACATAGTTTTATAACTTTGACTTCTTTTTGAATTACTCCATGGCATATCTTTTCAAAAGTGTCAAAAACACTGAAAGTAATGTTTCTCATTGCATTTCCTAATACCTGTCATGGATTAGAATATTAAAATATAAATCTGTAACTATCAGTTCTACTCGAAATAATTTGGAGATTTTAAAAATCCCAGATATAGGTTTGAATCCATAAGTAATTTTTAAACTTTATTCTAAATAGGTTAACATTTTTATCATTGATCTAAAAGTCGGGATGGCATATTAATAGACACAATGAACGTTTAGAAATTGGATTCTTTGTTTCTCCTGAAAAATGAGTATCTTCAAGATACAGGAGTACTTGCTAAGATGATATCAAATGGGATATTGTATTTTATCACCATGACCCTAATCACTTGAGCTAATAAACTACTATGCATTTTAAATAGCCCCATACGCCAAACTATTTCCAGACCAAATTGAAGATCCTTTTGTAATCAATAAGCAATGAAAATTA
Source organism: Ursus maritimus (assembly GCF_017311325.1). Classification (NCBI taxonomy): domain Eukaryota; kingdom Metazoa; phylum Chordata; class Mammalia; order Carnivora; family Ursidae; genus Ursus; species Ursus maritimus. The sequence continues at coordinate 65,392,303 of NW_024426996.1, forward strand.
TTTAGTTAAACATGATCGATTTCTAGACATATTATGTGCCATTCAAGTGTTTTCGATGCCTGATAAGCATAACCACAATGAAACCCCTTTTCTAATTCTTAAAACCTTAGTTTTTTCCCCTCTTGACAGACTGCACACTGAATTTCTTCAATAATGTTCTCTTGCTTGGCAAATACCTTTATTTATTATTATTATTTTTTTAACTCTAGAGGCCCTTGCTTTATTCTTTCATGCTTCTAAGTCAAGGTATTTTCATAACAATGTAACACAGAAAAAAGCAATATAATGATCTAAAAGACTTTGATTTGAGGCATCATTAAATACTTTGATTCCTTTTCCAGTGTTTTCAACCACAGTTTTTGTCCCCGTGTTAATGGCAGTTGGTACTGGAGAACCTTCCATTGTTGCATACTTGGCCATCTTTCTCAGCTTTTCTGCCTGTCTTCACAGGAAACTTCTCAGTGATGAAATTCAGCAGCAAAGACATTCTACTGGCACCACTGTTGATGAGGAAACTATTAAGTTGTGCTCTTAAACAATACCACTAAATAATTATAAAAAGTCAGCTGATGGGATTATAAAGCTGGTCAAAATAAGAACGGGAAAGTATACATAAAGGTGATAAAAGGGGTCATAGTTATTGAATGCTTGCTACTGACTCATCATGCTGACTGTGGAAAAAGTTTCCTGAAATCAGTTCTTCTAACAAACCTAGGAGGCAGCCATCATTACTGCCTGCAGTTTAAAGGCAAGGAAACTGAGGATCATGAAGATAAAGACTAAATCTCTATTCTGAATGATTTCATGAACCAGTCAGACAGGGAGAAAGCCTGATTCCCAAAGCCCTCATTGAATGGCTACATTTATCTTGATAAAGTCCCAATAGTTCATTTCTGCTTTTGTTTCCCTTACCTCTGGAGATGTGTCTAGTAAGAAGTTGCTACCGCCAATGTCAGAGAGGTTGCTGCCTATGTTCTCCTCTAGGATTTTGATGCTTTTCTGTCTCTCATTTAGGCATTTCATCCATTTTGAATTTGTTTTTGTGTAGGGTATAAGAAAGTGGTCCAGTTTCATTCTTTGCCATGTTGCTATCCAGTTTGAGAGACTGTCTTTTTTCCATTGGATGTTCTTTCCTGCTTTGTGGAAGATTAGTTGACTATAGAGTGAATGGCTACATTTAAAGGTGTATGTGTTGAGCTTGATCGAGGACAGGGATGGCCATTTCCTCATGATAGGTTTTACAGGCTGTCACCCAGTTACACATCCAAGCTGCTTATCTCTTTGGGAGCCATAAACTATATAAAGCTCAGACTGAGAGAAAGAGTACTGCAGAGTCCTTGAAAAAGCCTAATCAATGAAGATGGTAGAATGAATTATGGTCCATATACATTATAGAATATTTTAGCGCTGTTAAAAGAAATAATCGAGTTATAAAAATTGACTTGAATAAGCCTCTATGGCTGGTATTGTTAAATGGGAAAGGTAAGAGGAAAATCGTGTTTATAATGTAATTCATATTTTATAAAGCACAGAAACATCTCCCTATACATGTATATTTGTGTGTATGTATGTGTACAGGTATGTAGATAAGTAAGGAAATTATAAGCCAGGTACTAACATGAGTTATCCTAGCATGATGGTATGTTGGTCATGGTAGAGAATAGAGTTGGAAGAGGAAATAAAACAATAAATAAAAGAACATTAGATACTAATAGACAAAAGCACCCCAGCATGTAAAATAGCCCCACTTATGTAAAATAATACATATGGGTTGTTATGGGCTGGATCGTGTCCTCCAAAAATGATATGTTGGAGTCCTAACCCCCGTACCTCATAATGTGAACTTATTTGGGGATAGAGTCTTTACCTATCAAGTTAAAGTAAGAGGAAATCAAGTAAAGTGACATCATTAGGGTACGCCTTAATCCAGAATGACTGGTGATATAAAAAGCAGAAAATTTGAGGGCACCTGGGTGGCTTGTTCAGTTGAGGGTCTGACTCTTGGTTTCTGTTCAGGCCCTGATCTCAGGGTCATGATATTGCAGTCAAATGCTCTACCCCTGAGCTATACCCCCTCACGGTCATGATATTGAGCCCCACATTGGGCTCCATGCTCAGCGTGGAGTCTGCTTGAGAGATTCTCTCTCTCCCTCTCCCTGTCTGACCCTCCCCCTGCTCGTGTGCACACTCTCTCTCTCAAGTAAATAATTTTTTTTTAAAAAAAGGGAAAGACAATCTGAGAAGACACAGGGAGAAGATGGCCATCTATAAGTTATGGACTGTCTGGGGCTAACAGAAGCTATAAGGAAGCCTGCAACAGGTCCTTCCATCAGAGCCCCCAGAAGCAACTAGAACTGCCAACCCCCTGCTTCAGACTTCTGCTCTCCAGAGCCAGGAGACAAAACATTTCTGTTATTTGGGCCATTCAGTGTGAGACATATTTTTACAGCAACCTTTGGAAACTAATACATGGGTGTATCCATTCATAAAGACATTAGGGGGAAAAAAGGTGAAGTTTAACTACTTTCATTTGTAAAGATCTTTAGGATATATTGTCAAGTACTAAAAGAAAAAGTATTAGGGAAATGTGGGTAATGTGCTTCTATTAAAATGGAATAATTATACCAGCTCTACTACTTCTTATTGGTATGAACTTGGGCAAGTTACATTGGTTTTGTCATCCATTCAACGAGGTGAATGATGCCCACATATTAAGTTTGTTTGAGGGAATAAGTGTCAAAATGATGCATGCAGAGCTTCTAGGCCTTCTTTGCTGCTCAGGACCTTAGTGTCTGCCCTCTCCTAGGTCTGAAAGGTTCTTGACACAACTGACTCTTCATCCTACATGTCACCATCTCGTTGGCTTCTCCTGACCATCCATTTTCCTCTTTGTTTTTTCCATCATCTAGCATCCAGTTGACCTTACTCATAGCACTTTTCCCAACCTTATGTTATTTCTTTGGTTTCTAATTTATTTTCTGTTTCCCCCACAGTCAACCTGCTCCATGAGGGCAAGAATTATTTGTGTCCTATTCACCACTGACTCTACAGTGCTGAGAACACTGTCAGGCACAGGAAGGCAACCAAGAAATATTGTTGAATGAACATCTGAATGGACGAAAGTGCTCTGCGCAGTGTTTGCCACATAGTAACTACACAGCAAATATTAGCTATTTTTTTCTTATTATTATAGGTGTGTCATAATCTCCATGGGGGGCAAAAGAGGCAGTTTTCTCCATTCTCACCATTCTTGTTCACTCCAAACATGGGAAACATGCTTTTCCCTGGCACAGAATAGAAATTCGATCTGAGCCCTGCTTTGATTGACAGTGTAAGGTACTCAGAGATCACATTCCACAGAATCAATCCAAAACTACTACTAGTGACTTCTTAGGCAGGTAAAAAGCTCACCGACAGCCTGCAGGTGTCCTTCCACATAATGTGACCTGATCTGGCCCAGGTAGTCATCAAAGGCATAATTATGCATAAATATAAAACAGGGACCACTGCTCTTCATCCAGGAATGTAACAACACCCCATCTGGGGAATGATCGAGTGAGATGCTGAGAAACAGCATGTTGAAATAATAATTTTTGGACAGAGTGTTAACATAAAATCCAACAAACATGAATAGATCCACGTAAGCAAATCATAGTCACCCAAGGGCAATTTACTTGGATTGGTAATCTACTTGTTCGAAAAGGTGACTTGAAAATTATTACTGGTGGAATGGCAGTGGGGCACAAGGCTTCAGAGTGCTCAGTATTAGGCTCTGTTGGCAGTGACCCTTTTTCCCCTGTAATTGGTATCAGGGACACATGACAACTAAACACATAAACTTATGTGATTTGTCACTTTAACACTCTTTGAAGGGATCAAAATACATAATTTTTTTTTTAATTGGGTGACGGATGCGGCCATGGAGATTTCAGACCTTGTTATTCGCCCTCTTTGTGAGAACCTTGGTGATAGGGAGGTGGCTTCAGCACCAAGAACACCCTCTCATCTTTCTCATTGCTGGGATTCTTACCTATGCTGAGTGAACATTGTCACCCTTCAATTGATCTCCTGCCCTTTATCTGATTCTGGAAAAACAGAATCTGTCTAACCTTTCTTCCATTTGACACTGCTTTAATAACTTAACGGTTGTGATATGTCCCTGACTTCTTTAAGCTAAACATTCCAAATTATTTTATGGCATTTATTTCACTGGAAAAGAGAGGCTGAATTGGCCCTCAGTCCCATCAAGGACTTGAATTCATCCAGAACCTACGAGAAGAAGGTGTAGGGTTCATGGTTTATGAAGGCGCAGCATTGGGCAGAGTGGCCTTTACCAAAGTAATGCACAGGTCAACTTCATTACCCGAGCACATTCTTGGATTTTCTACCGCTTTCCATGGGCACTAGGGCAGGTACTCATGATGAATCCAAATTGAAACATGTGAATATTCACGTATAAGTCCTTTTCCACATAAATGAGATATTATGTTATGCATCATTCAAACATATAAGCAGGCATTAAAACTGATTCGATGATAAACTGATTTAGTGGGGCAGAGGCCTCTGCCAACTTGGCCTTGTGTTCTAAATGTCATTTTTAAGATACACTATATGGGGATTTTTGTCACAATTTAACCAGCATTTGGCAAATTGCTTTCCATGCTTATTGGTTTACAAATTGGCCCAGGTACACAGAGAACAAGGAGAGACTGACGAAAGAGGCAGACCGCTCCACACTGGCAGGCGGCAGGTTTAGTAAAGGAACTTACATATGCAGCTTGTCTCGGGCTGCCACAAGATGAGTAGATGTCCATACTCACTTGCCAGAATCTTAGAAGTCTATATAGACGCCTTAACTAGGTTCAGTCACATGGACTGTCCAGATGGCCTCAATAACACGTAATTCTCGCAAGGCTACATTTTTGATACAGCTCCTAGTGTGGGAACAGTGAGCAGAACATACATTCCAAAGACAGAGGAGAGCTTCAGGAGCCTCGGATCGCCCGGGTCCAGCTGACAGATACCCAGTAGTTATGTCCTCTTGATGACCTCCTTTAACAATGAACACAAGTGACTTTCAAGATATTAGTAGATACTCCTTGAAAAAAAAGGATTTTATGATATTCCATGCTCCTCAGAATTTCTGATCTTACCATCATACCATGAGACAAAGGATGCTTTAAAACTATAGTCTGGAGCACCTAGCTCACTCAATTGGTAAAGCATGCAACTCTTGATCTTGGGGTTGTGAGTTTGAGGCCCGCACTGGGTGTAAAAATTTAAAAAATGGAGTTAGAACTGCTGTATGATATTACTATCCTAATTTGTTCATACCCCAGAAAAATCCATTTTGCATGAATTCCCTGTCTATATGACCAGGGGTTAGGATTATTTTTAGTGGCCAGTTAGGATGTATTTTGTAAATACTAAATCCATATATTTAATATTTTCTAAACATAATAGTTCACTGCATATTATATAAAGTTTTTCTTTTTTATTATTTTTCAATTTATTTAGTACTGTTAATTCTTGGCTTAATTTTAACACCAACTATAATTATATTATGGCAGTATATTATACTTTTTACTGCTTATTACATTTGAGATATAATAATATTTAATAGTTCTTTCTGTTTGTGCTTTTAAAATATAATTATCTAATTCCTTAATATAGACTTTTTATGTGAATAATTTAAAACATTTACACACACACATACATACTTTCATTATGAGTTAGTATAACACTTAAGTCACTAAAATTTTAAGGGGAAATACTGCCCTTAATAAAACAAAATATACCAACAAAGTTTTAGGGAAAAAAAATCTGTCATATTCTTCTGCCTCTCGGTTTAGCCTGCAGACAGCTGAATGCCTCTAAAATAAAATAAATTCCCTGGGAAACAGTAAAAAAGGAGTGCTTTAGAAATTTAAATATTAGTTTTTAGGGCATTTCTGTGTTTGTTTATTTATTTATTTAATCAAGGGGGTAAATTAAAAACCAAACTTGGCAGCCACACTTTGCTGATGGTATGAAAGTGTTCTTGCCTTTCCTTGGAGGAAAGATACTATGTAAGTGCCCCAAATAAATGGGCTTCATATTCTATACTTGCCATTTTCCTTGAACATTGTGATCACAATGGGGTCCATTTGAAATACTGTTTTGGTGGTTTTTGCAGCTGGGTCATCTTTCAGGGGAAACCGTCTTGAATTGAAGTTCTTTTAGTATTTTGGTATAAAATTACTTTTGAATGGGTCTCAAGATGGATCTATCATTGTTAAATTATTAAATCACAGTTTGATAAAGACTGAGAAATTTCCCAGAAGGAGGTGGGAGTTTTCAGTGTAAAGCAAAGAAAGTCCTGGAGTACGAGCTGGTCATCTTACTTTCTTTCTTTTTTTAAAAAATATTTTATTTATTTCTTTGAGAGAGCGAGAGAGAGCACGAGTGTGATGGGCCAGGGGTGGGAGGGAGAGTGGGTGAGCAGAGCAGACGGAGAGGGAGAAGCAGGCTCTGAGCTGAGCAGGGAGCCCAAGTTGGGGCTTGATCCCAGGATTCTAGGATCATGACCCTGGTCATGTTACTTTCAACCAACTTCTGAATTAATCATGGAGGATTTAAGTAAACTCATACTCCAGGACTAGTTCAATCAGTCCTCACTTACGTTGGGTGACAAGAACCTTTGTCATCTTTAAGAGACAAAAGTACAGTTGTGTTACTCCAAGTTGCCATAACTTATATCATCTTCCTGTTTTTCTCTGGAAACATTCCGTTTCTCAATATGGCTGTCAAGCGCCTCACAATCTGGCCCAAACTTCTTTTCTGTCCTTGTTTCCTCCTCACTTCCTACCATACTCTAACCCTGTTGCACTTTAAGTCATTCTCCTTCAAGCCTTGAGACCTGGTGTACATTATTATTTATCCAGGCTCCTTCTTTCCCTGTCTCCCCCCATTTCCCTCCATCCCACATTCTCATTTTGTAAGGCAGCTCAAATATCATTGCCTCTGAGTAACTGTTTTCACCTTCCTCAAGAAATGGTATCTCCTCATCCTTTAAGCTCAATGAATGTTCTGTGCATATCTTGATAATATAATTGATCATATAGTATCCCAAATATATATTATTTAAAAATATCTTCTTTACTAGGTATTTCTTAAAAACAGTGATAATGACTTATTTTTATCTCCAGTGCCTAATCTTCTGCCTGGTACACAATAAAATTTGTCAAGTGAACATCTTAGAGTAATATATATTTTTATTCCTTTTAAACAAATGAGAAAACTGCAGCTCAGAGAGATCAAATGATTTCCCCTTTATCAATAGCTAGGAAGTGACTAAAGCAGGACTTGAACCCCTCTTCCAATGCTAAAGACCATGCATTCTTCACCACTTCAATTGTATGCATTGATTGCCAACAGCACACACAGCTCTTAACTGCCAGTGGAGAATTCCTGAAAGGGTCAGGAGAAATATATTTCAAGAGAATGGGAAAGGAAGTCCATTGCCTTTTGAGGCAAAGATCTGAAACACAATAGAATTCCTCAAAGGGATAATGGTCCATTTGGATTAGAGTGATCTTGCACTAAAAAGAGTCATTTTTTTTCTCTCTTGTGTATTTCATGTAAATTTAGACCAGCCTTATTGATTTACGTCAGCTTGCTGCACCTTCTCTAACATTAACCATTATATTTCTCAAACAGATCTTAGAATAAACTGAAATCAAATTTTGTTTGCAATATCCTTTGTGCATATAAGAGGGAGACAACTATTCTGATAAATCAGACCATTCGATTAACATCAATTTAAATTAAACTTCATGGCTTTGTCATATAAGGTTCAGTTTGGTAATATATTTTACTTTCCTTAATCAATTTGATCTTCATTAATTAAGGTCAAAATTCAAAGGTTTATCACTATGCAGGGTTACATGTACCACAAGCCAATTTTAAGGGCTAATATTTCATCTGAATCGATCTAGAGAATTTCAAGAAATATTGTCAATTTTTTATATTGCATTAAAATAAAAAGCCTGTTGGTGAATTTTCACTGCTTTTAATGAAACATCAATGTTTCTTGTTTAGCTGGGATTTATTCTGTGTGCCTGGAACATATTTCCCGACTTTTTAGATGCTTTGTTTCTCTTGCAATTAGAATAACTAAGTCCTCAGTTGTCATGGAAATACTCCTCTCCGTAAAAATTCTTAAAACAGAAGCTTTCTTGATCTGTCTCTCTTTGCAGAGAAGGCAATTACTACTGCTACCTTTGTCCTCCTTTCTTTGTGCTTCTCTGTATTTCCCCAGTACCTTCCAATTCAAATTGTTTTGTAGCAGTTTCCCAGTGCTTGATCTCCAGATGAAAATGCCTCTTCATTCATGAGAAGCAGTAATAATATTCAGATGGTGTTCCAAGCTTTTAGTAGTTGACAATAATCACTGAAAAGGTGCAAATGTGTAGCTGAGGCATTGTTAGGCTGGCTGCTTCTAGTTTAATCCAGTCTCAGAATATTCTAGTAGTTACTTGGTGATAGGCTATTGTGCTACCTGAGGTAAGTGATGGCTGGTCTCAGCAGCTGACACACCAAGGCCAGAACCCTATCCCACTCACCTCAATGAGATTTCACCCTTACTATTTGGCAGGTCAATTAATAAACATAAGTCAACCCTTGGACAACACCAGTTTGAACTGCATAGGTCTGCTTATCCGTGGATTTTTTACAGTAGGATGTATTTTCTCTTCCTCATGATTTTCTTAGTAACATTTTCTTTTGTCTAGCTTACTGTGTTGTAAGAATATAGTATATAATACATATAATGTACAGAATATGTATTAATGGACTGTTCATGTTATTGGTAAGGCTTCCTATCAACAATAGGATATTAGTGGTTAAGTTTTTGGGAAATTGAAAGTTACATGCAGATTTTTGACAGCTCAGGGGTCAGTGCCCTTTAACCCCCATGTTGTTCAAGGGTCAAGTGTATATCACTGCATTTCTCAGGATAAGCACTGTTAAACAAGACAACAGGCCCAAAGTGGAGTCACTTATGCTAAGCCCCATGTCACCAAACTGAAACTTAATTAGTTTTGGCCTCTCCCAGCAATGGAAAGTGACCTTGCCATAATCAGTCTAATTTTTGCCTGATTCACTTCCTTGTTCTTGCTCCCTTCTGTCTATACCATTCTTTCATTTTGTACAGCTCTTTGGAGCTCCTTCCTATCTGCTAGATGGGATGTTGCCTGATGAATTGTTGAATAAAGCCAATAAGATCTTTATTTTTATTTATTTATTTATTTATTTATTTATTTGACAGAGATAGAGCCAGCGAGGGGGGGGTTATTTATTTATTTGACAGAGATAGAGACAGCCAGCGAGAGAGGGAACACAAGCAGGGGGAGTGGGAGAGGAAGAAGCAGGCTCATAGCGGAGGAGCCTGATGTGGGGCTCGATCCCATAACGCCGGGATCACGCCCTGAGCCGAAGGCAGACGTTTAACCGCTGTGCCACCCAGGCGCCCCCAATAAGATCTTTAACACTTACTAAAGTTGATTTTTGTTTCTTAAAGCACTTAATAATTATTTGTTCAATGATAGGAAGCACTAAGAAGGTTCTGATCTTTTATTCTGAGGGGTAGGGAATAAGGTTGAGATAGGTGAGCTGTTGATCTTAGAGAACTGGTAATTTAGTGAAAGAACTATGGAAATGTGACCTGTGACCTTTCCTCTATCCTTTGGTTATATATCTGCTGAGCATCTACAAAGTACAGACACCATGCTTGGTGCCGAAAATTCAATGGTGACATCATGGTGCGAGGCAACAGCTCAGCATAGTGGTCACACGCACAAGAAAGGGAGCCAGCTTAGGTTCACATCTAAACATTGTCGTTCATTAGCTCTGTGGCCTCATCTTCAACTTCCTCTCTCGTAAAATTGTGGTTGCACCTACTTCACAGGGCTGCTATGGGGGTAGAATGAGGTCGTATTTGTAAATATTTCTGAATAGTGCCTACAACATAATAAGCACTGTTTGTAAAATAGAAATAAAATAAGACAAAATACTGAGCAAGAGAGACATAGTTTCTACACTCATGGCATTTATGATCTTGCCAATAATTCTTCACTGGCTAATATCATTCCCAGGGTACAGTATAAGCAGCAGATAAAACACATCACCAAGGCCGTTTATTTTTTTTCCCAAGGCAGCTTTCGATAGAATAAATAGGAGAAGAACAAGGGAAAATTGAACAGGAGAGAGAGTTCACCAATGTTGAGATGCTCTGCAGTTAAGCACCCATGCAGTTTTCCCTTTTATTCACCAAGGCTCTTGAAGGGAGGGCAGTAGATGTAGATTATAATGAGCACACAAAAATATATGCATGAATCACAGAAGTGACCTGACAGGTACGGGCACATCTCATTCAGTGTAATAGGTGTCTTAAAGACCGAGGGTCTTTAAATTAAATAATATTTCAGATGCTCCAGTAGAGCTGGTTATTTAAAGGAACTTATGGTAAATCCTATATAAGGGAACTAGCCATTAGCTAATTTATTTAGTTCTTGAATTTATTTAGTTTTTGGCTTTTGCATTGGATTTTTTTTTTAATATTTTATTTATTTATTCGACAGAGATAGAGACAGCCAGTGAGAGAGGGAACACAAGCAGGGGGAGTGGGAGAGGAAGAAGCAGCCTCATAGTGGAGGAGCCTGATGTGGGGCTCAATCCCATAACGCCGGGATCACGCCCTGAGCAGAAGGCAGACGCTTAACCACTGTGCCACCCAGGCGCCCCTGCATTGGATTTTTAAGTCACATTTTATATACTAGTTTTTCCTGAACTGTAGATTACCTTATAATAATTTCTTAATAATTTGAATAACATAAACATAAATAATTTAAATAACTGAAATTTTTCCGGATCTGTGGATCTTAAACTTCCTGAGATCAGGTATTCTGTTTATTCTACCAATATGAGCACTAGGGATATGAAGGCATTCACAACTATTTCTTGAAATGAATAAAGGACTATAGTATCATCTAAAAATATGAAAATTTTCATAAAATATGAAATATGTTAGATTTTAGGTTGTGTTATTAAGCAATAATTTTCTCTTCAAATTAACGATGACTAAAATAAATAAGTGTTCTAGAAACAAATTCAAAGCTAGAAAATATTTTAAAAAATAACTGAACACAGATGTATCATCTCTAAATTATGTAAGGAGATGAGAGTGGGCAGGAAAGGCTCAAGAGTCACAGCTACCTCTGATTTCATTCCCTTTTCCTTTTTGGGCTGCTAATTTCTATCATTTCATAGCACCACTTGGTTACTTAATAGTCTCGAGTTAACACAGGGCCATAGCATGTGGTTCCAGATTCCCTTCATAGTAACATAAGACCCTTAGATAAAGCTTGAGTCCCCATGGAGAGGACCAAGAATGCAGCAGATTGTTGGGATCCTGGCAGACTCTCTGGAGTTGAATGTAATTTTCAATCCAACAGAGTATAACTCTCCTTACTACTCTCATACATTTTCTAATTGAGTGCTCTTTCCTAAGATTTACCTAGCCATTTAAACCTTCTTCAGATTATTGGAAACTTCTTACCACTGTACATTCCCCAGCTCCTGACATACCCCAAGTCAATCAAAGAACCTAACCCAGGGAAAAAAGTAGAAGCCCTCATACAGAAATCCTCTGAAATTCTTGATACCAAAATTCACTGCATGAACACCCATGCTTCTCATCCTTTCTTTCTTTTTTTTTTGTTATTATTGTGTTTAGTTAGCCACTGTATAGTACATCATTAGTTTTTGATATAGTATTCAATGATTCATAATCCTTTCTGCTACAGTTGTGCCCTTTTTCTTAAAAGATATCTCTGTAATAGTGCTATGGATCATACCTTGGTCTGCTTTCTCAAGAAAAATTCTATAGTGATTATTCCTTCGTCTTCCTTATCTTTAACTATCTTTAACTTATTTTTCTATACTGGTGTCTTCTTAACAACATTCAAAATTCTCACCACTCAATTTCTTCTTATGCCACAAAAAAAGGCAATGTTTTTTGGACTCCATGTCTATTTTAGCTATAATTCTTTTATTCACTGCCAACATAGCCAAGAGTCTTTGAAGAGTTATATATTCTGTCTCTTCTTTCTCTTCTTCCCCTCAATTGAAGATAACTGGTTTTGCCCCAGCCACTCTATTAAAATGTATTTTTGCAAGGACACCAATGATGACCTTGTCACAGATCCAGTGGAAAAATTTCAGTTGTTATCTTGCTTGATTTCAGTGCAGCATGTGACGTTGTTGACCTCTCCTGAAGCATTTTTGGCCTTGGTTTTCCTTACTGTGCACTCTTGGATTTCCTTCTATTTCTCTTCTGTTCTCTGTCTCCTTTCTCTTAAATGCTCTCTAAATGTTGATGTTTGTCTGTCTGTGCCCTTGGCTTTTATTTATTAATGGTAAATACAAGACTCTCTTCTGTATGCCAGGCACTGTCTAGCACCTGCTTCACTTCTTACTCCAGACACTGTCCCTACTGATGCCATCCATTTCCATCACTTAAATTATCAGCTGTGCCTAGTGTTGCCAGATCCAGCAAATAAAAATATAAGACATAATGAAAAAAAGTATTCATTGTTTATCTGAAATCGAAATTTAATTGGACTTCATATATTTTATCTGGCAGCCCTAACTATATCAGAAGTCACAAACTCAAATGACTTTAGGAGCCAGTTAGTTAATAAAAAGTGTAAGAAAAATAATGGTGGGGATTCATCCAATGGAAAAGAATGTGCCCTATCAGAAGACCTTCAAATTAAAATCCTTTCCTGTACCTGGAAGCAAACAAATCAGGTCTAAGGGCCACATCTCATCCAACACTACATCTTTGAAACTCTATATGCTAGTGATTCCTTCCAGTCCTGTGTAGACAGCTGTTTCCTAGATATCTCGATTTGGATATTCTCCTGGTAACTCAAGATGTACAAAAATAAAGCCTTTATGCAATAGCCAGAGTTATCATTCTGTAATACAATTTGGATCATGTCACTCTCCTATTTAAACCTTTAACTGACTTTTTTATTGCTTTCAAGATACTATCCAAACTCTTTGATCTGGTTTACAGGAGTTTTATGTGTCCTCAGGTTAGTGCCATTACTGTCATCTTTGTCAGAACCTACCACTCAATGCTTAAATCCTAGCCAACCAATGCCACTAACCTCAACAGACCGTCTTCTCTCCGGCTTCTGAGACTCTGCTGGTGCTCTTCTTTCTGCTTGGAGTCCTTCCTTTTGTGTTTGTCCGCTCTGCCCACCTCTGTTGTTATGTCACTTACTTTGGCCAATGAAATACGAGCAGAAGGGACATATGTAAATACTGGAAAGAAGTATTAAGGACAGTGCATGCTTTGCCGTCCCTGCTTTTCTCCTTCTCTGTGGGTATAAGAGTATATGTTTTGCTGGGTCCATGGACCATGTGAAGGGTAACCATGCTTCTTTGTGTTAGTGCTTGTACAGGGGCAGCTCCTATCTGAGTGTACTGCGTATCAGAGATGCTGCATACAGAATCTCAATTACAGCCATAGATTTCACCCCAAACAACCAAAAAGAGAGAGAGAGAGAGAGAGAATAAAGTTTTCTACCTCTCAATATTTTTAAAATAGAATAGATTTCACTTATTTTTCAGCTGAGTAGACAACATGGGTCGGCCTATGTATTGGTAAATAGACTTATTTTTTGAGCCCAAACAGCTTTTAATGAAGGTGACAGTTCTATGTGAACTGAAAAGTGCACACGTTACTAACCAAATGAATATTGATTTATTTGCTTTCCTGTGTTATTGTTATAAAGGAAAAAGTACTTGTGGGGCATTCCATTAATGAAAAGTCATGCCTTCAATAAACTGGACAAAATCTCATGCCAAACTGCAAGAATTTTCTTCACTACAGTTAAGTCCTTCCTATAGATGCTTACCTACAACATATAATGCGATCAACTAAGTTATAGTGCCTGGCTTATCAAGCTCTCTTGAATTTCCACAACGTGCAGAGAATTTTTTTTATGAGGACCCACATGATAAGGTGATGCAGACCAAAGACTATTATTCAATGTCTTTTAAAACCCTGATCCCCAAACCCAATTGATGACCGGGCTTGATTGGGAAGATGTTCGCACGTAGAGGTGCTCCAGTTCCACTCTAGACCTTCTGAAGTCTTGGAGGTGGGGGCCGCTTATTTAAAGTTTTTTCTCCAGAGGAGTAGGTGATAAGCTTCAGGGAACTGACATTTCAAGAAAAGATGTAGTCTGATTAGTAAGCAGTTTTCATTGTCTTTGGATAATGATAACCTATCGGTTAAAGAATTAGAACAATGTACAGTCATTCTGTCAATTGAGAAAAGATGTTCAAATTGGTAAAAAAAAATATGTAAAAAGATGTTTAAGTTGGTTCAAGGTTGGGAAAAAGTCTATCTTTGAGATGCGGAGCAGGATAAAAATTTGTGATGTAATGAAGAGATTAATTTCATCATCAAGATGGAGAGGGAGATAGTAATAGGAAGAGATTATTCAATAAACTCAGCTCAAAATAAACTCAGAAGTCAATAAATAAACTCAAAATTCAACAAATCTTTAATGAAAATCTATTGGCTGTGGGACCTCAGTGTGAGTCATAGGGGACCTCAAGATAAGAGGGTGTATTTTAGCAGTAAATTGACTACACAGGAACCAGACAGACATGAGTTCACATCTCAGCCCTGGCTTTGCAAGAGGCATGACTGGGTGATGAATTTAACCACAGGACACTTAGTTTTCCAGTCTATTCAATGGATGTAAGCTCTATCTCATAGTACTAATGTACAAATCAAATGTTACAAAACATCCAGTGCAATCCCTAACTCACGGGCAGGTTCATTTGCATTTAGGATGCAATCTTGATTTAGTCACATGAATAAGATGTATATATGTATAAGTGATTTTAACATGAAATAATAAGCCAATTGTATATCGTATCAGAATAAATTGGAGGAAAAAGACAAGATGAGGAATACCTAACTCTGTCACTCGAAGGGAAAATGGGATGTGCAACATCGGCTGTACTTGGAATTTGTGGTAGGCAGAATAATGGCGACCCATGTCTTGATCCTGGTATTCTGTAACTATGTTACTTTAGATGGGAAAAGGGAATTAAGATTGCAGACAGAATTAAGGTTGTTAGTCAGCTGACACTAAATAGGGTGATTATGCAGGATTATCTGGGAGACCCCAATGGAATCACAAGAATCCTTAAACATACAAGGAGGTGGAAGAGTCAGGGTCAAAGTAATGCCACCTAAGAATGATTCAACTGGACGCTGCTGGCATTGAAGGGAAGGAGGCCAGCCACAAGCCAAGGAAACCAGGTGGCCTCTAGAAGCTAGAAAAGGCAAGAAAACGAATTCTTCCCTAGAGCCTTCAGAAAGAAATATGCCCTGCCAAAACCTTGGTTTTAGCCTCGGGAAACTCATTTCAGACTCAGGACCCCGGAACTGCAAGTTAATACATTTGTGTTTGGTTTATGGCGGATTTGTCTCAGCAGCAGTGGAGAGTTAATACGGAACTAAACTACAGAACTGGTCCTCCACAGTGGGCATGACACACACAAGGGCATGAGGTTGTGAGAGCCTGTGGCTGGTGGGGACCATGGCATTTCTGTATGTTCAGAGCTCAGGGGCAAGTAGGCGAGTGCTAGGATGTGATCGAAAAGCAAGGGCGGAGAAGAGATTATAGAGCGACAAATGCAGAGGAAGGTAGGCTTTATCCTGAAGGCACCAAGGAATCCTTGAAGGGCTTTCGTGATGAAGAAGATGACAATCCACCAATGAGGAGATGCTACTGAGAGTGAAAAAAATTAAAATTGCCTCGTTTAATGTACCAAAAATTGATCGTTATTTCTTCTTGAGATGTGATCTGAATAATAAACTGATCTTTATTTGTCTAATTTTGTCTTTAATTGTCCCCTTTGATGATCAGCTGTCATACCTAGAAGTGGAATCTTCAAGGTAACCATCCCCTGTATAATGCCAACACAATCCAGAAAAATAATTGCAGAGGCTGATTATATCATCAGTCATCTTTTCACTGAAGGAAGAGAAGTATGCATTGTGGTGTAGAAGAAAGGATGACCCCAGAAACAAAAGAATTATTCATTCTCTCATTTAGTAGATTTTTACTGAGGTGTTATTTTGCGCTAGACACCGAGATTGGCACTGGATATCTATAGGTGAAAAAACATCTGTGTTTCTAGTCCTCTAGAAGATTATAGTGTGTGTGTGTGTGTGTGTGTGTGTGTGTGTCTTGGGAGATGGATATTAAATAAGTGAATACTTGCCAAGAATATATATTTAGGGTTCATGATAAAGGCTGGGAAAGAAAGGAACAGGGGAACTTGAGCGAGAGAGAGAGGGGAACAGGAAGCCAGGGATGTGTCCTTTAGCCTAGGTGGGCTATCAGGAACTTTCTGAGGAAGGCATATTTGCAATGAAGCCTGAGGATGGGAAGGTACAACTCAGAAATACGGAGCTGTACTTTCCCCACAGAGGAACTATTGTACGGAAGATCTTGAGTTGGAAAGAAGGCCTTTGAACTTGAAAAAGTCTGCCCAGGGGCAGACGTTGAGAAGGCCAGGACCGTCATGTGCCCGTAGGTTCCTATAGTCTTGATTACAACTGGAACTAAATGGACAATTGTGTGCAAGTTGCTCAACATTTCTGGACTTCTGGTATTTTGTAAAAGGAATAGATGAAACTTGATGTTCTCTAATACCCCAAATCAAAAGCAAAAGAATGACATATCCATTCCATTGTCACCTGAAGAGTAAAATGATAAAGGGAATGTTTGTTGCCATTACTGAAAAAGCCTTGGTTTTTAGCAAATATTTATTGAGGACTTAATTTATGCAGCAGGCCGGGAGGAGCGTGGGCAGTGAAATACATCAGCACCTGCTCTCTGGGCGAGGCTGTTACTTCTGTTGTCTCTTGTGGCTCCGTAGGCCGGTCGGTAGGAAGAATCCCCAAATACCACCACCCACAGGCCACTTTTAAGGGATCACTGAGAAACTCAGTGCAGTTGCTGAATATCTCAAACCCACCCCAAGACCTCAAGATGCTGCTTCTGACTTCTTAAGCCTCCTGCCCACGGGCTAGTTACGATCATTTTGGTTATGTCAGCCTTGCAAAAGGATGGGGTGGGTTTTCCTGCACCTTCTTGGCCCCTTGGGTGCTCAGTTTCCCTCTCTGAATCTTTTCTTCAGAGTGGGTAAGGGGAAGAGCTGGGAGGACCTGGTCAGTGTGGACTGAGCACACTCTATGAGTTTCCTGCAGTGTCTGCTGTGGGTAGATGATTTAAAATAACCAGATACAGCCGAGGATGATTTCTGGAAAAAACCATGTGATTCTCTCCAACACCTAAACACATCCCAGAAAAGGAGAATCTGGATGGTGGGTGGAGAGACTGCTAACCGAAATGCCTAGAGAGTGTGTGTTCCTTGACATAAAGAGGGAGAATTTAGCTCGAGATTATTCAGACAGGAATGTCAGGATCTAAAGTTAATCTTTGACATTCCGATTTCTCTTGCCCCATCTTCATCGCAGTCATCATGTGGCAGGAGGGAACGTGTTTGGCTGCCTTGGTTGGTAAATTTTGCTTGAAGCCACGTCATAAACAGAATCTTTGTTCTTGCTGTTCATTGTTAAGTGATTGCCACAGAGGGGGAAATTAAGAACAGCGTTGCTGTAACAGTCCTCACTTGTGTTCTTATCATCAAGCCAAAGAAAGCTCTTGCTAAGTGGATATGGGGTGGCAGAAGGCTAGGGACAGCCCTCCAGGGCTAATGTCTAAACTCTTAGTTCCTATTTGTTTATCTTTACAATTTATTTGCTGAACTGTAAACTTTCTTATTATAATTTCTTAATTACAAGTAAATACGCTTCTGGGGAGGAAAACAGTATTATAAGTGAAATTAAAAGTAAATATTCTAGGGGTGCCTGGGTGGCTCAGTTGTTAAGCATCTGCCTTCGGCTCAGGGCATGATCCCAGGGTCCTGGGATCAAGCCCCGCATCGGGCTCCCTGCTCAGCGGGAAGCCTGCTTCTTCCTCTCCCACTCTCCCTGCTTATGTTCCCTCTCTTGCTGCCTGTCTCTCTGTCAAATAAATAAATAAAATCTTTAAAAAAAAAGTAAATATTCTAGGTGTGTTAGAGCAAATGAATGTTAATGAAGGCAATTCCTTTAATACTGTATGTATAGACCATATTTATGTATATATATAGGGTGTATATAACAATGAGGTTGATTTTTTTTAATTAGATAGAGAGAGAGAGAGGCAGAGGGAGAGAGAGAGAGAATCTTAAGTAGGCTCCACACCCACTATGGAGCCCAATGTGGGGCTCAATCTCACCACCCTGAGATCATGACCTGAGCGGAAATAAAGAGTCGGATGCTTAACTGACTGAGCCACCCACATGCCCCAAGGTTGATTTATTTTTTAATAAGAGCCAGGACTAAAAAATGACAAAGGCTTCACTTGCTATTTTGAATTTCCAACTAGATTTTGACCTCTCGAAATTTTATCACCTTGATCGATACCTGTTAATCTTATTATTATTATTGTTTTTTTGCTGTTTTCCTGGGTTTTAAAACTAGTTGTCACCGCTCAGAGGAACTTCGCCACGATAAGTGCGGAACCGGGGAAGAAGGGAGAAAAGCCAGGATGAGGCAAGCTTGTGCTTCAGCAAACAAAGCTTCCACTCAGGTCCCCAAGAAAGTTGTCAGAAGATCTTCATGATCTTGTCTCATGGGACTCAGGGAAGCTGGGCCTTGAGTGAGCACTTGGCACGCCAGTAAGATTCTTTAGAATAGATTGATACACAATGCCAAGCAAATAGTTAATATTTGGTAAATCATAGTCTGGGCATTAATTGTTCATTGTTTCTCTTTTTCCAAGTATTCCTGAGATGGGGCTGCCTCCCAAGAAAGAGAGTTGCATTTCACTCTGAGGATAATCTGATCTTTGCATACATTCTGGTGAGAGTTCTATTGATTAGTCCCTCATCTGAGAGGTAGATGGAAATGTGGGAAGCATGCTAGTTTGCAGCTAGCTCTTTTTTTTGGGTGCCTCATGGAGTCATGTGGCCTATTGGGATGAGAGTGGAGCATTGACCTTCCTCAGTAGATAATGCTAACATTTTTTTCATTATCATCCAATTACAGAGAACACTGAGAACACAGTTGTGCTTCAGAAAAAAAAAAAAAATCTTTTCTTTCCCTGAGGAACAGGGATGTGATATTCATGCTGCTCATAATTTGGGCCAGGTGTGATGAGAACCTTCCTGCTCCTCCTTCAGATTTCAGTGCGAGAGACAACAGAGTAATAAGGACAGGGATATAAGGTATGTCCTGGGTTGGGGCCTGGGAGATAGGGACAGTAGAAGGAGAATTTGAGTAATCAGGTCCTGGAACGTGGTCTGAAGGTAGTGCTGCATACCAGCCTGTATCAGCTGGATTAAGAGGATTTGTTGGGGGTGCTGCTCATAAGTTCAAAGCCAGAATCACCTTCAGAACTTCTCCCATCTGGACTTGTGAATGGGAGCTTCTACTGTCTGCATCTAAATCAACTGGGCAGCCTCTCAGGAAAGAGAGGGTCCATCAGTGGCTACTCAGAGAGGACAGCCTGCAGTAAGAGCCAGGGGATCCCTGAAACTTAGTGGGGTGTTGGGGAGAGTCATTTGCCCTTAGAGGTTTAACTGGGCATGCCTCAACAGGAGCAGTGAGATTTGGACACCTTTAATAAGTGGTGTCCCTTTCTCTTCCCTGAATCCCTCCGAATCACCCTTCCGCAACCCCCCACCTTGCTACACACACAGGTAGCATGCAGATCAGACTCAATCCTGCTCCAGGTAGAGCTTACTTTTATTGTGTGAAAATAGTGAAGTGTCCTCTGCTGTGCTTTGCGCCTTGAAGAATAGCAGAAAGGATAACCCAGAAACAACAGAGAATCATTCGTCCTTTTATTTGACAGATGTTTTATTGAGAGCTTATTTTTCCCTAGTCACTGAGGCTGGCATTGGATAGCCACTTGTCCAAAAACCAAATGAGATTCCAGTCCTCTTGGAGACTCCGGGTGTGTGTGTGTGTGTGTGTGTGTGTGTGTGTGTGTGTGTGTGTTGGGAGATGGTCATTAAACAATTACACGCACAAAAAATACTTATTTACAATTTGTGATAAATTGTAAGTAGGAAATGAACAAAATGCTTTGAGAGAAAAGGAAATTGGGGCAAAAGGTAGGGTGGCACTGTCCAACTTTCCACTGGGCAGGCAGGAACTTTGCCCTCACAAAGCACCTTTTGCTGTTAGAATGCTCACATTGTGCTTTTGGGCTCTATTATAATTTTATGCACTGCTGTTCATTATTTGAAAATGACCTTTCATCCCAAGCATGTTTTGTACTCATTTCAAACAATCTGAAACCATTGCATTTGGGGTGGTTACCAAAAACAATGATTATGTTTTACTTTTACCATCTGCTTAGTTATTGATCCTTGATGATGTGCCATTAGCTAAATCTCTATTAATTAAAAAAATAATGTTCTCCTGCTCACCTAGCATCACAAATTGTTTCATTAGCATTATTCGTTTGATGATGCTTAGTGTAAGGCCCCATGGGCCTTTTATTCATTGGACAGATGGATCATTCTAAATTGTTCTAAGATCTAACAGATAAAGATATGCAAATTATGAAGGTCTTTCTCACTCACCATCACATTTAAACCTCATTTCATTGCTGAGAAGACTTGCTACTCCCATCCTACAGATGAGAAAACTAATGGTCGAAGAAGAACTGAAAGGTAGACAAACACCACTAGCCAATGTAAAAACCCAGCCCGCCCAACCTCAGGGTCAGTGAGAGCTTCCCTTTTGGCCCTACTTTCTCTGCTTCCCATGCAGGTTGTTTTCAAGGCCAGTGGCCTTTCCCACTTTGATTATTCTTGACTTCATAGATCTTATTAATAATTTTTAGACTTTTTTTTTTGGACTCATTTCTGTTTATCAGTTTAGCTGGTAATTCCAGATTACCAGTTGTTCTGTGGAGCCAGTTGCATTGGTAAGATACTTCATTTCTCTTTGCCTCATTGTTTTCTTCTGTAAAATGGGCATTTGGTAGTACCTTCCTCATGTAAGTATTAAATGAGGTAATTTATAATGATATTACATATGCATAATGCACATGGCATATGATAGATATATATATATATATGATGTTTTCAAGGTGCCTGTTCCATAAGTGTTCAGCAAAAGCTGGTTTTTAATCCTTATCTCTCAATATTAGGGAGAAACTCACTAATTTTTTTCGAAACATGGCTTTACAGTGTCTTAAAAAGTATAAAAAACACTGATATTCAAGAAGGAATGCTCCATGTTATGGGTTATCTCTTAGTCACTAAGACCCTTCACCCTTTAAATGCCATCAAAATGCCCAATCCTAAAAGCATAAACTGGATAAAAAGAAGCCAAGTCATGGGATCCTGACATCCAAAAACACTCCAGATTCCACTTGCCGAAGTCCATGTCAAAACTCGTCTCTGGAACTTTTCCTTAGCCCTTGATTTACCTTTATAATGACTCCCCTGCCCCACCTCGAGTAGTTCACATAGAGACTCGATTTGGACTGTTGAACTGGTCCCATCATCAAATGCTGGTTTCAGTAGCCGCCCTGACTTAGAAATTATAGGAAAGGGGCACTGCCTACTGCCATCCAACCCCCCTTTCCCAGAAAAAAGGGGAAAAGATATCAATACCTTTTCTTTCTCCTCAACTTGTCTTCAACTTCTGACCCTTTTATTATTTATTATGTCTACAAGTGAAGCCAGAGGATGCTTGCATTACTTTGGTTTAGAAATGTCAGCCCAAATGGTAAAGGCTAAGTTGCAATAATTGATTAAGAAGAGATCCTTGAATTAGCAGATACCATTTATGACATTCCTACCCTCTTTTGTCATAGGAACTCAGTGGAGACTGCATGTACAGTGTAGAGAGAGAAAAAACAACAACAACAATGTGAATTTGGTGATTTCTGACTCTGCATGTTGACTTTGCCAGTGATCAGGCTTGTGATCTCAGGTCGCTGCTGTAAATGTGGGTATCCTCACTTGTCAAAAGGATATCTGCTACCTTGTAGGTAGTTGTTAGACATAATAAAAAATGTCAATTACAGAATTTGGTATATGAGAGGTTCTCAGAAATAATACCTCTTATTATCATCCAGAAATACCAAGTATATATAACTGTAGTCTACAAAATAAATGTTACTATTCAAAGAGCAATCTTAAATACATGAACAAAGAGTTGCTTGTTAATCATTATAAGAAGGTTACTCATGATCTCTTTGCTCCTAAATACAATGGATAAGTTATTTTAGGCCTCTGTGTACTTGACATCTTGTTACCTCTTGTTACTGTAGCCACTGTCTCCCTGGAAAATTCTCTTTTCTTCGTTTCCATGGTACAAGCATGGCCAGAATTCTGATAAAATGCATTTGAAAATTGGCTCGGATCCTGTGCTGAGTTCCGGTTCTTCAATGGGGCAGACTAATGTGATTATCCTCTACAGGAGGAGTGATGGGGTAGGGTGAGATGGAATTAGGAAATTCTCCCTCCCCTAGCCTGCATCTTGGGATTTGAAGGGGGCTTTTTCAGTTTTGTGTACGATCAGCTGATACCATTTTTACTCTCTTTAGTAATGTTCTTGTGTATGTGTGTGCGATTGTGCATAACAATTGAGACATATATTTTTTCCGTCTACCTCCTAATGACATGACTACATTTATTATGAACCTGTATATTTCAAAGTTGGATTTTTGCATCTCATTTACCATGTTAAGCCAGGGTTTAATGGTATTAGTATTGTGCGGGATTCTGCACTGGAATCTTCCCTCATTTGCATACAGGAGGAGTGTAACTTCAAGATTAGAGGCGTGGGCTCTGGAGCTAGATTGCTCCAGTTTGAATGCTGGCTCTAACCACTTAGGTGTGCCTTAATTTCCTCATCTGTAAAATGGGTCCAGTAACAGTATTCCTCCTAGGATTGTTGTGGGAATTAAATTTGTTAAATAATGTAAAGTGTTTTCAATCCATTCCCAGTACGGAACAAATGGCTAACAAATGCTGTCTGTTATTAGTATTATTCCACATATTCTCCTTGGACAATCTTTTCCACATTCAGATGACCTTTATATCTATTCCTCCAAACCAGTCCTTCTAGAATTCCAGGCTCATTCCCACCTCCCAGGTGAATATATTCATTTGGATGTAGTCCTGTAGACATCTCAAATTCAACACATGCAAATCAAAAAACGCCATTTCTTTCCCTGAAATGTCTTCACTTTGTGACTTCCCCAGTTCAGGTCATGGTACCATCATCCCCAAGCAGCATCTAAGCCAAAACCTGGGTGTCATCAAGACCCCTCCACAATCACATTTACTAGTCATCATGTGCAGTCTTTTAAATATCTTTCCAATATGTCTTTTTTTTTTTTCCATCCCCACTGCCTCTCTCTTAGTTCGGGCCGTTATTTACTGTTTGATTACCTCAAGACCCTTGCAAACAATTTCCCTGCTCGCAGTGTTACCTGATTCTGATCCTACTCTTCATAGATGCCATAGTGAAGACTCTAAAGCAGACTCTGAACCTATTAATCCCTGGATTGAACCTTTCAGGGGCTGCTAATGTCTTTGATTAAAGCCTCAACCCTTGGTTTTAAGACATTTACAGCCTGGCCCAAGTTCACCTCTCCTGCCGCAGAACTTGACTCCCCATGCCCCAGCCCAGGGAACTACTTTCAGTTCTCTGGATGTACCATTAACTCTCTCAATCTCTAGTACTTTGCATGTGTGGTCTCTTTTATAGGGAGTGTTCCTGTCCTTTCTCCCTTTTCAGATGCTTAATTCATCCTTGTCCATTGGGATTTTGCATTTGATGTTGGTTCTTCTGTGAAAGCTTCTCTAATACCCAGAATTAAGTTAGGGACTCTTCCTCAATCTTCTCTGGCACACGAATCAGCCTGTGTGATACTCATACTATATAGTGTCGTGGAGACACTTACCGGCTATGGAAGCAGACTGCCTGTTTGGAATCCTGGCCCTTTCTCTGGCTTGATGAGCTTGGATCCCTTAACCTCTCTATGCCTCACAGAGACATTAATAGTACTTCCCTAGAGTAGGTTGAGAAATTGGTCACAAATTCTTCCTTTCCCTGTATAGAGCCTTTTGTAATATGGCTTTATAATTTCTTCCATCAAAAGCAAACTCTTTCTTCCCCCTTGAATCTGGGCAGGCCTGGTGACTTGCTCTAGTCAACAAGACAATAGTAGCAAATGGGTACCAAGCAGAGGCTTGAGAAGTGTTGTATGGTGTCACCTGCTTTCTGCGGCTGCTCTTAGCAACTCTGCAACTATCACCACATGAAGAAGTCTGGGCCTGTCCGCTGGACGGTGAGGGAGTCCCAGCGCAGGTGGGGGTGAGGAGTTGTCCCCACTACTCCAACTGCATGACATGCGAGTTAACTGTATTACCTCACGCTGCCCACAGGCGCATGGGTATGCCCCGCTGAACACTCCCTAAGTTGGCAGGCCATAGATCTGTGGCTAACCAAATGATTGTTACAGTGAGCCGCTAAATTTGGGGTAGGATTTTTCATGGCAAAACTAACATAGATGCTGTCATGGGGCTGTGAGGATTGGATAAGTTACTACTAATGTACAAAGAGCAGAGTCAGTGGCATATAAGAATCCGTCCTTCTGCCCACAGTCGCTCACGAGGCTGTATGGATCCACTCCTAGACCGCCAGGTCCTCGAAGGCAGGAATTCTGCTTTCCTTCACTATATCCTCTGTATCTCACACAGTGCCTGGCTTGATCCATGTTCAGTGATGAATATATATTCTTGAGATTTGGTTGATAAGCACAGGTCCTATTTATACATGAAGAAATCAAGGTTCAGAGATGATGAAATGCACCCACTCATTCGTGCATCTCCATCATTCTGACCACTCTGTATTATTTTATTACACCAAACTTCATCTACCAAGAGCATTGGATTTGATCATATCAAAGTTAATGTACTACCAACATCTCCCCAGTATAATCCTGTTGCTACTGATGTGTCGTGCTGCCTGACTTATCCAAGTGTTCCTTTCCTAAGAGGAAAAAAAAGATCTTTCAAATAATTAATGAGTTCTGTTTCATCAGACTTCAGTTACAGATGAATGAATGGAAGAGAATATTTTGATAGGTGTTCTAATCACTGTGGATAAAATTTACATACTTGCCAAAAATCAATAAGGGAAGGAAAAATGACTTGTCATGTCAGACAACCTTGTTATCCAATAGTCTAGCCACCACATGATCTTCTGTCTTTACCCCCACGTCCCCCACCCATGCCCTGAATTTTCACCAACGACCGAGTCTGCTTCCATGACTAAGGATGTACCCTTTGTTGCATTTCCCCAAACTCTCCCCAAATCTGCAAATGCACGTTCTATGGGCACTCACCATTCCAACATGGTGGGATTTTCATTCTTTGATACCACTTGTTATCGTCACCCATCTCAAAGAGTCTGAACTTCGGAAGACCCAATGGCTTTGAAGGTCTTTTTTCCTATCTTTTGTCCATTTATTGACAGGTTAACTAACACCTGAACTTGAACATCAAACACTTCCTCTCTTTTGACAAGTGTGCATGTGGCAGCTTCACTATTCAGTTCTGACAGATTGTCAACCTAGTTTTGAATTATCCAGGCTCAGAATTGTGGCAATATTCTTTTTTTACCTTAATCTGAAAAAAGCTTCTTGTTTTCCCTACAACCTTTCTAATTTATATAAAGAACTTCAATTTTATGAACAGATTTTAAAACAAAATGAATTGAACATATTTCCCCAAAATGTTAATTTATTGAAAAATCTTAAATATCCTTAAGTTACATAACTTCCTTATCAGCAATATAACACAGTATTTTGTATATGCACACATAAGCAAAGAAATGCAAATTTATCCTGTTTCTTAAAATGAACTTGATCTATTTGAATCAAATATTTGAAGAAATGTGATTTAAGATGAAATTTAGTTTTCAGCTTTGCCCAACTTTTGATTTAAAAGAACCCCCTAGAAACACATTTATTTAGTTACAATAAAGTCATTTTTAGACAGTTTCATTCAACCCTCTCCAATACATACACTAGCAGATTCTTACTCCCCAAGGGCCTATTTTTAGTCTAAATGCAGTACGGTGAACAATTAAAGAAAATACAAGGATAAAAGGTATAAAGTGGTTTGGAATTTAACAAACCTCTCACCCAATTAGAACATACAGTTCAAATATGGAACCTAGAGATATGGGATGTAGGTAAACCTTTTCAGCATTGACTTTGTGAATGATACTGTAAGTTATTGCAGAGTCCTCTGGTTAAACTAAATCTCTGTTCTGAAGCAAATCCCCTAATCATGTCTCCTGCCACATAGAGAATGGAGCCAGTGGATTTCCACAAGCCTGGGGAAATGTGGCTAAACGATATAGTAACTTTACATTTATAATATGGACTTATACTGCATGACGAAGTTGCAAGGCAAATCTGCAGTTCGTTTGGCGGTAATTCAGCTTATATAAACTTGGCAGGGCTTAGAGCACCAAGTGCTAAAAGATGTCAGATGATGAAAGTTTGTGTCCTGGCTGCATCCCATGCTCCTGGTGAAAATTTGAGTAAGTCTCTTACTTCCGATTGGCTTTAGTTTCTTCATCTGCAAAATGGGGATAGCGAAATCTGACTTGTCTCCTTTTCAGAGTGGTAAAAGACCAAATCAGCTAGTGAATCTAGAAAGTCTACGGGAATGTCAAAACGAAACTTCCTGCCCTAAAATGTTTACCTCATTTTTGTCTCATCATGGCATGTTAATATTCCTTTGAATGTGAAGATCTCAAAGGAGGTTGTTTTCCTTGATTATTATAATACTGAGAGATCAGGAATTGCAAAGAAATTTGCAGGTGTAGTCAGATGAGCAAGGTTGAGGATATCTGCTGCTTGAAACATAACTAGGCAATAAACAATTCCATCCATTTGAGTAGGGACCGGCAAAAATGAAACAGGGTTGTCTCACTGGTGGTCATGAGGGATGCATGAATTGAATTGGTCGTGGTTATAACGCTAGCCTCCTCTCATGCCCAACTAGTGCCGGCACCTCTGAGGAGCCCGCGTAAACTACAACAGTGCCTTATTCAGGAGAGCTGCTCACATTTCAATCTGCATACCTGGAACCACTTGAGGATGTGTTAAAATGAGGATACTGATTCAGGAGGTCTGGGGCGGGGCTGAATTTCTGATGAGCTCCCAGATGATACAGATGTTGCTGGATGGCAAACCCCACACTTCTGGTGTCGAGTGTGATTTCTCAGTCTGGTCTTCAGGTGTGTGTTAGTCGGCTCTGGCGGCCATAACAAAATAACACAGACTGCATGGCTTAAAAATGGAAATTTATAGTCTCACAGTTCTGGAGACTGGCAAGTCCAAGATCAGGTTTCCAGCAGGATTTGATTTCTGATGAGGGCTCTCTCTCACTTGCTTGTGAATGGTTGCTTTGTCCTCGCATGGCCTTTCCTCTGAGTGATCTGTCTTCTTCTTATAAGGCTACCAGTCCTATCTCAATTATGGATAGTTGATAATAATGCGACATGGGTCCATCAACTGTAACAAATGCACCACCTTTCCCCTAAGAGTTTATTTATTTATTGGATAGAGAGAGACACAGCGAGAGAGGGAACACCAGCAGGAAAGTGGGAGAGGGAGAAGCAGGCTTCCCGCCGAGCAGGGAGCCTGATGCAGGGCTCGATCCCAGGACCCTGGGATCATGACCTGAGTCGAAGGCAGATGCTTAATGAGTGAGCCACTCAGGTGCCCCCAAATGTACCACCTTTGATTAGATATTGAAGATATCTAACATCTTTATAAAGTAAGATAAAGATATTATATAGTAATATATATATATAAATACTTTATAATGGAATATGAAGATATTAAAGATAAAGTAAGATATTATATAGTAATATATATATAAATACTTCATAAAGTAATATAAAGATATTAAAGATAAAGTACGATATTAAAATAGGGGAAGCTGGGTGGGGAGAGGGAGTAGAAAAGTAGTGTAGGGGACTTCTGTAAACCTAAAACTGCTGTAAAATATAGTCTATTAGTTAAACAAAAATTAGATTCCAAGACCTGTCTCCCAAACTCAGTGATTCCATTATGGAGGCTGCAGCAGGAATCTTCCAAACCAGCCCTTTAGGTGAGTCTTATGTATATAAAGTTCGAGAACAACCAGGTGGAAACTGAGAGCTCCGGTCTCATCATCCGATGGATGAGGTTTCACTTCTCAGCAGCGCGTCCTCACAGCTGGCTGATCTTGGGCTACTTAACCTCTTTGAGTCTTATTTTAAAATCAAGGCAAAAAGAGCCCCATGCAGTAATTCTTCTGAGCATTAAGTGGTATCCTGATGTAGAATTTTTAACACAGAACATGCATAGTAAGCACTTCAATAAATATTAGATACGAGAAATTTTTCTAGTATTGTTATTGTTTGAGTCTTGGTACACAAGAAGGAATTGTGCTGAAAGAAGGGGCTTTCAGACAAGACCAGGCAATGACATAGGCAATAAACGATCAGGACAATAATAAAAGTAATCCTAGATGCTTCCACAACATTTCAAGGTTTATATATAGCTTTCACTTTCATTACCTGACTTGATCCTGACAATGACCTTGAGAAGCAGAAATTCGCCTTTTAACAGATGAGGAACTGAAGCTTAGAAATGATCAGTGATTTTCTGAAGGACACAGAGCTGGGAAATGTCAGAGCCCAGAGCATCCAAATCCTAGTTCACGGTGGTGGTACAGTGTAGTAATTAAGTTTGAGGGCTCTTGAGTCGGACTGCTGGGTTCAAATCCCAGAGATCATGATTGCTATTGGTGTTAAATTGGCAAAGCAGTTCACCTGAGTCCTAATTTCTTTACTAGTTATATAGGGATAATAACAGTGTTTACTCTGTAGTGTTTTGCAAAGGTTTTAAATGAAATGATATTTATAAAATCTGAGCTTAAAGGCTGGCACATAATGAGTTTACTATTCTCTGCATTTTTAAAACATCGTTCCTTGAGGGAACAATATGCATCCATGTTACATGAAGAGTAGCCTAAGGTTAGTTATAGAAAATGTGGGAATCTTTGCGCATACGTCTTGGGGGGCTGGGCTGGGATAAGGGCTAGGATTGCCATAGCTTCTAAGGAGGAGCAATGGGATGGCAGGATATGTTGTGGCATCTGAATCCCTGCTCTATCACCATGGGAGACACCTGCAGTGCCAGTAAGGAGATATGACAAGCAAGGCAGTCACCCTGGCCCTTTAGTCCCAAATATCAGCAATGACAGTAAAAGTGGCAACAGAAAGATGGCCTTCCCTGTGATATCTGGCAATGAGAGAGGATATGTGTAAAGAGGTTCTGGAGATGAATTTCATGGCAGCTAAGTTCCCACAGGAATATTTTGGAAACAATATATTACAAACTTATTGAGGGCCACGTCCACTTTATCTGATTTGGTTGCCTTCCTTACAGCTCGTCCGGGGATAGACACTTTGTAGGATCAAAACAGACAGATGCTCAACTGACAAGACTTGAGAAGTGAGTTGGCCCCATAAAGTGTTCTGTGTATTTTGTAGATGGAAGAGGAGTTTTGTATATTGTTTCCCACACTGTGAAGGAAGGGTTGGTAGACCTGTTGAAGCAAACGCGGTGATGCCTTTTCTTCTTTGAGTCATCTTAACTGTAACGATGGCCACTACTCTCATGCTGTTGCTAATAATGATGGTAGCTCTTACTGAGTTTCTTATGTGCCAGGAACTGTTCTAACACTTTACGTGTGTTGCTTCATTTAATCAGTTCCAACAGTTAACTGAGGTAGACATCATTTTTTACATTTTAGAGATGAGCAAGGGAGGTTATTAGCTCCTGAACACACAGCTAGTAACAGTTGGGACTGGGATTCCCACCCAGGCATCTGGACTCCAATCAATACACAAAGGTCACGTTAGATGTCATGTGATGGAAAACCATGGACTGTAGAGCTGGGTAGGTGTTAGTGAACATCTAGCAGTAAAAGTTGTGAGAGTGTTTTCTGGAAAGAGTTGCCATAGAAGTAGAAATTCTTGTGTGCCAGGCACAGCCCTAAGCCCTTTACATCTATCAGGTACCTTAAATCTTCACAACAAACCGGTGAACTAGGTACCATCATTATCCCATTGTTGGGATGATGTTGACAGCTGATGTAAATAATTTGCACCAAGTCACAAAATTAGTGGAACTAGGATTTGACCCTAAGCGTTAGTGGTGTTAGCATCAATCCCCTTAACCATGAACCGAAAGAAAAGTGAGCGGCCTCACAAGACCCCAAGTGCGTCACTCCTGGGATTGGGGGGAAGGGGTAGGGCAAGAAAATGTCAGTCAAGACTCTGGAGTAAAGGGCAGGATTTCAGCTGGAGACACCGAGTGTATGTGTCTACAGGGAAAGTGGACGGTTTGGCAAACATTTAGAAATGGCTTCAACCCAGAGGAAATTTGAATTCGTTTTGCCGAGAGAACTGGTCAACTTGACCTTTCTTTTCAAAAGAGGCTTCATGTACTTGACTCTTGGCAACACAGTAGTGAGCATTTTAATTTTCCTTTTTTTCCCCCGCCAAGTAGTAACCATGGCCACAAGTGGTTTATTGGTTTGTCTTTATCTTCCCAAATATTCCCAGCCTTGGTTTGCTTAAGAGGGCCAAGGACCATGGGGGTGGTGAGGGATACCTCCGGTACTGCAGCCAGGGAGTCCTCCAATGAAACCTTCCTATGGGCGCTTGTCCCGAACGCCTCCCAATCCCCTGCACCCCCAACCTCCTCCCTCCCTCCAAGGTTGCATTCTTCATCTTGGCCTTGTCCCCCCCACACCTTGGTGTGCAGAGCCAGCTTTTCTCAACACGTAGCCAAGTCGCATGACTGGTTCTAGCTTCAACTGGGAAAGTTTCCTGTCTCGGAGTTCTAGGAGTTCCTGGCTCTCTGCCCGGTTATGGAGAAGGACATCTCCTTGCGCTTCCCTGCTGGTGTCCTTCGGCTTCAGCCCCCAACTTTGCGCACCATCTCCAGTCTAGCTGTCCGAGTGGAGCCCCTGCGGAATCCACCTGCGCGTTCTGCGCCAGGCGCCGCACAGCAAGAAGGGGTCCCCGAGGTGCTGCTTGTAACCCGTCGTCCCCTCTGCTGTCTTTCAGGTCTGGCCGCTGGGTCGCAGGAGCCACCGCGCCAGCCCCCCGAGCGGTGGTGATCGGCAGCAGGTGGCAGGGGCGGCGCCGGAACGCGCGAGAGGAGGGGGCGCGTCGCTCTCGGGCGTGCAGTGCACGGCGCCCGCTGCCACGCCGCCCGCGCGCCCCCGCCGCCCAGCGCCGCGCAGCGCC